>NW_027663532.1:70000-72843 GCF_964034855.1 Anser brachyrhynchus | reverse complement strand
TACGCAACCCCACACTCAACAGGACTCTGCGTCTTCACTCTTTCCTAACAACCCTAAACATAACCCTAACCGCAACAAGAAGCTGAACCCGAGTTAGACCCGAAAAAACACGTACGGTGCCACTTTCTGCCATCCAAAAGTGCTCTCAGCGGAAGCCTTTGGGTACACCTGAACTCCCTGGGGGAGCCTTTACGCAACCCCACACTCAACAGGACTCTGCGTCTTCGCTCTTTCCTAACAACCCTAAACATAACCCTAACCGCAACAAGAAGCTGAACCCGAGTTAGACCCGAAAAAACACGTACGGTGCCACTTTCTGCCATCAAAAAGTGCTCTCAGCGGAAGCCTTTGGGTACACCTGAACTCCCTGGGGGAGCCTTTACGCAACCCCACACTCAACAGGACTCTGCGTCTTCACTCTTTCCTAACAACCCTAAACATAACCCTAACCGCAACAAGAAGCTGAACCCGAGTTAGACCCGAAAAAACACGTACGGTGCCACTTTCTGCCATCAAAAAGTGCTCTCAGCGGAAGCCTTTGGGTACACCTGAACTTCCTGGGGGAGCCTTTACGCAACCCCACACTCAACAGGACTCTGCGTCTTCACTCTTTCCTAACAACCCTAAACATAACCCTAACCGCAACAAGAAGCTGAACCCGAGTTAGACCCGAAAAAACACGTACGGTGCCACTTTCTGCCATCAAAAAGTGCTCTCAGCGGAAGCCTTTGGGTACACCTGAACTCCCTGGGGGAGCCTTTACGCAACCCCACACTCAACAGGACTCTGCGTCTTCGCTCTTTCCTAACAACCCTAAACATAACCCTAACCGCAACAAGAAGCTGAACCCGAGTTAGACCCGAAAAAACACGTACGGTGCCACTTTCTGCCATCAAAAAGTGCTCTCAGCGGAAGCCTTTGGGTACACCTGAACTCCCTGGGGGAGCCTTTACGCAACCCCACACTCAACAGGACTCTGCGTCTTCACTCTTTCCTAACAACCCTAAACGTAACCCTAACCGCAACAAGAAGCTGAACCCGAGTTAGACCCGAAAAATCACGTACGGTGCCACTTTCTGCCATCAAAAAGTGCTCTCAGCGGAAGCCTTTGGGTACACCTGAACTCCCTGGGGGAGCCTTTACGCAACCCCACACTCAACAGGACTCTGCGTCTTCACTCTTTCCTAACAACCCTAAACATAACCCTAACCGCAACAAGAAGCTGAACCCGAGTTAGACCCGAAAAAACACGTACGGTGCCACTTTCTGCCATCAAAAAGTGCTCTCAGCGGAAGCCTTTGGGTACACCTGAACTCCCTGGGGGAGCCTTTACGCAACCCCACACTCAACAGGACTCTGCGTCTTCACTCTTTCCTAACAACCCTAAACATAACCCTAACCGCAACAAGAAGCTGAACCCGAGTTAGACCCGAAAAAACACGTACGGTGCCACTTTCTGCCATCAAAAAGTGCTCTCAGCGGAAGCCTTTGGGTACACCTGAACTCCCTGGGGGAGCCTTTACGCAACCCCACACTCAACAGGACTCTGCGTCTTCACTCTTTCCTAACAACCCTAAACATAACCCTAACCGCAACAAGAAGCTGAACCCGAGTTAGACCCGAAAAAACACGTACGGTGCCACTTTCTGCCATCCAAAAGTGCTCTCAGCGGAAGCCTTTGGGTACACCTGAACTCCCTGGGGGAGCCTTTACGCAACCCCACACTCAACAGGACTCTGCGTCTTCGCTCTTTCCTAACAACCCTAAACATAACCCTAACCGCAACAAGAAGCTGAACCCGAGTTAGACCCGAAAAAACACGTACGGTGCCACTTTCTGCCATCAAAAAGTGCTCTCAGCGGAAGCCTTTGGGTACACCTGAACTCCCTGGGGGAGCCTTTACGCAACCCCACACTCAACAGGACTCTGCGTCTTCACTCTTTCCTAACAACCCTAAACATAACCCTAACCGCAACAAGAAGCTGAACCCGAGTTAGACCCGAAAAAACACGTACGGTGCCACTTTCTGCCATCAAAAAGTGCTCTCAGCGGAAGCCTTTGGGTACACCTGAACTTCCTGGGGGAGCCTTTACGCAACCCCACACTCAACAGGACTCTGCGTCTTCACTCTTTCCTAACAACCCTAAACATAACCCTAACCGCAACAAGAAGCTGAACCCGAGTTAGACCCGAAAAAACACGTACGATGCCACTTTCTGCCATCAAAAAGTGCTCTCAGCGGAAGCCTTTGGGTACACCTGAACTCCCTGGGGGAGCCTTTACGCAACCGCACACTCAACAGGACTCTGCGTCTTCACTCTTTCCTAACAACCCTAAACATAACCCTAACCGCAACAAGAAGCTGAACCCGAGTTAGACCCGAAAAAACACGTACGGTGCCACTTTCTGCCATCAAAAAGTGCTCTCAGCGGAAGCCTTTGGGTACACCTGAACTCCCTGGGGGAGCCTTTACGCAACCCCACACTCAACAGGACTCTGCGTCTTCACTCTTTCCTAACAACCCTAAACATAACCCTAACCGCAACAAGAAGCTGAACCCGAGTTAGACCCGAAAAAACACGTACGGTGCCACTTTCTGCCATCAAAAAGTGCTCTCAGCGGAAGCCTTTGGGTACACCTGAACTCCCTGGGGGAGCCTTTACGCAACCCCACACTCAACAGGACTCTGCGTCTTCACTCTTTCCTAACAACCCTAAACATAACCCTAACCGCAACAAGAAGCTCAACCCGAGTTAGACCCGAAAAAACACGTGCGGTGCCACTTTCTGCCATCAAAAAGTGCTCTCAGCGGAAGCCTTTGGGTACACCTGAACTCCCTGGGG
>NW_027663532.1:57500-65000 GCF_964034855.1 Anser brachyrhynchus | reverse complement strand
TCCTAACAACCCTAAACATAACCCTAACCGCAACAAGAAGCTGAACCCGAGTTAGACCCGAAAAAACACGTACGATGCCACTTTCTGCCATCAAAAAGTGCTCTCAGCGGAAGCCTTTGGGTACACCTGAACTCCCTGGGGGAGCCTTTACGCAACCCCACACTCAACAGGACTCTGCGTCTTCACTCTTTCCTAACAACCCTAAACATAACCCTAACCGCAACAAGAAGCTGAACCCGAGTTAGACCCGAAAAAACACGTACGGTGCCACTTTCTGCCATCAAAAAGTGCTCTCAGCGGAAGCCTTTGGGTACACCTGAACTCCCTGGGGGAGCCTTTACGCAACCCCACACTCAACAGGACTCTGCGTCTTCACTCTTTCCTAACAACCCTAAACATAACCCTAACCGCAACAAGAAGCTGAACCCGAGTTAGACCCGAAAAAACACGTACGGTGCCACTTTCTGCCATCAAAAAGTGCTCTCAGCGGAAGCCTTTGGGTACACCTGAACTCCCTGGGGGAGCCTTTACGCAACCCCACACTCAACAGGACTCTGCGTCTTCACTCTTTCCTAACAACCCTAAACATAACCCTAACCGCAACAAGAAGCTGAACCCGAGTTAGACCCGAAAAAACACGTACGGTGCCACTTTCTGCCATCAAAAAGTGCTCTCAGCGGAAGCCTTTGGGTACACCTGAACTCCCTGGGGGAGCCTTTACGCAACCCCACACTCAACAGGACTCTGCGTCTTCACTCTTTCCTAACAACCCTAAACATAACCCTAACCGCAACAAGAAGCTCAACCCGAGTTAGACCCGAAAAAACACGTACGGTGCCACTTTCTGCCATCCAAAAGTGCTCTCAGCGGAAGCCTTTGGGTACACCTGAACTCCCTGGGGGAGCCTTTACGCAACCCCACACTCAACAGGACTCTGCGTCTTCACTCTTTCCTAACAACCCTAAACATAACCCTAACCGCAACAAGAAGCTGAACCCGAGTTAGACCCGAAAAAACACGTACGGTGCCACTTTCTGCCATCAAAAAGTGCTCTCAGCGGAAGCCTTTGGGTACACGTGAACTCCCTGGGGGATCCTTTACGCAACCCCACACTCAACAGGACTCTGCGTCTTCACTCTTTCCTAACAACCCTAAACATAACCCTAACCGCAACAAGAAGCTCAACCCGAGTTAGACCCGAAAAAACACGTACGGTGCCACTTTCTGCCATCAAAAAGTGCTCTCAGCGGAAGCCTTTGGGTACACCTGAACTCCCTGGGGGAGCCTTTACGCAACCCCACACTCAACAGGACTCTACGTCTTCGCTCTTTCCTAACAACCCTAAACATAACCCTAACCGCAACAAGAAGCTGAACCCGAGTTAGACCCGAAAAAACACGTACGGTGCCACTTTCTGCCATCCAAAAGTGCTCTCAGCGGAAGCCTTTGGGTACACCTGAACTCCCGGGGGGAGCCTTTACGCAACCCCACACTCAACAGGACTCTGAGTCTTCACTCTTTCCTAACAACCCTAAACATAACCCTAACCGCAACAAGAAGCTGAACCCGAGTTAGACCCGAAAAAACACGTACGGTGCCACTTTCTGCCATCAAAAAGTGCTCTCAGCGGAAGCCTTTGGGTACACCTGAACTCCCTGGGGGAGCCTTTACGCAACCCCACACTCAACAGGACTCTGCGTCTTCGCTCTTTCCTAACAACCCTAAACATAACCCTAACCGCAACAAGAAGCTGAACCCGAGTTAGACCCGAAAAAACACGTACGGTGCCACTTTCTGCCATCAAAAAGTGCTCTCAGCGGAAGCCTTTGGGTACACCTGAACTCCCTGGGGGAGCCTTTACGCAACCCCACACTCAACAGGACTCTGCGTCTTCACTCTTTCCTAACAACCCTAAACATAACCCTAACCGCAACAAGAAGCTGAACCCGAGTTAGACCCGAAAAAACACGTACGGTGCCACTTTCTGCCATCAAAAAGTGCTCTCAGCGGAAGCCTTTGGGTACACCTGAACTCCCTGGGGGAGCCTTTACGCAACCCCACACTCAACAGGACTCTGCGTCTTCACTCTTTCCTAACAACCCTAAACATAACCCTAACCGCAACAAGAAGCTGAACCCGAGTTAGACCCGAAAAAACACGTACGGTGCCACTTTCTGCCATCAAAAAGTGCTCTCAGCGGAAGCCTTTGGGTACACCTGAACTCCCTGGGGGAGCCTTTACGCAACCCCACACTCAACAGGACTCTGCGTCTTCACTCTTTCCTAACAACCCTAAACATAACCCTAACCGCAACAAGAAGCTGAACCCGAGTTAGACCCGAAAAAACACGTACGGTGCCACTTTCTGCCATCCAAAAGTGCTCTCAGCGGAAGCCTTTGGGTACACCTGAACTCCCTGGGGGAGCCTTTACGCAACCCCACACTCAACAGGACTCTGCGTCTTCACTCTTTCCTAACAACCCTAAACATAACCCTAACCGCAACAAGAAGCTGAACCCGAGTTAGACCCGAAAAAACACGTACGATGCCACTTTCTGCCATCAAAAAGTGCTCTCAGCGGAAGCCTTTGGGTACACCTGAACTCCCTGGGGGAGCCTTTACGCAACCCCACACTCAACAGGACTCTGCGTCTTCGCTCTTTCCTAACAACCCTAAACATAACCCTAACCGCAACAAGAAGCTGAACCCGAGTTAGACCCGAAAAAACACGTACGGTGCCACTTTCTGCCATCAAAAAGTGCTCTCAGCGGAAGCCTTTGGGTACACGTGAACTCCCTGGGGGAGCCTTTACGCAACCCCACACTCAACAGGACTCTGCGTCTTCACTCTTTCCTAACAACCCTAAACATAACCCTAACCGCAACAAGAAGCTGAACCCGAGTTAGACCCGAAAAAACACGTACGGTGCCACTTTCTGCCATCAAAAAGTGCTCTCAGCGGAAGCCTTTGGGTACACGTGAACTCCCTGGGGGAGCCTTTACGCAACCCCACACTCAACAGGACTCTGCGTCTTCACTCTTTCCTAACAACCCTAAACATAACCCTAACCGCAACAAGAAGCTGAACCCGAGTTAGACCCGAAAAAACACGTACGGTGCCACTTTCTGCCATCAAAAAGTGCTCTCAGCGGAAGCCTTTGGGTACACCTGAACTCCCTGGGGGAGCCTTTACGCAACCCCACACTCAACAGGACTCTGCGTCTTCACTCTTTCCTAACAACCCTAAACATAACCCTAACCGCAACAAGAAGCTGAACCCGAGTTAGACCCGAAAAAACACGTACGGTGCCACTTTCTGCCATCAAAAAGTGCTCTCAGCGGAAGCCTTTGGGTACACGTGAACTCCCTGGGGGAGCCTTTACGCAACCCCACACTCAACAGGACTCTGCGTCTTCACTCTTTCCTAACAACCCTAAACATAACCCTAACCGCAACAAGAAGCTGAACCCGAGTTAGACCCGAAAAAACACGTACGGTGCCACTTTCTGCCATCAAAAAGTGCTCTCAGCGGAAGCCTTTGGGTACACGTGAACTCCCTGGGGGAGCCTTTACGCAACCCCACACTCAACAGGACTCTGCGTCTTCACTCTTTCCTAACAACCCTAAACATAACCCTAACCGCAACAAGAAGCTGAACCCGAGTTAGACCCGAAAAAACACGTACGGTGCCACTTTCTGCCATCAAAAAGTGCTCTCAGCGGAAGCCTTTGGGTACACCTGAACTCCCTGGGGGAGCCTTTACGCAACCCCACACTCAACAGGACTCTGCGTCTTCACTCTTTCCTAACAACCCTAAACATAACCCTAACCGCAACAAGAAGCTGAACCCGAGTTAGACCCGAAAAAACACGTACGGTGCCACTTTCTGCCATCCAAAAGTGCTCTCAGCGGAAGCCTTTGGGTACACCTGAACTCCCTGGGGGAGCCTTTACGCAACCCCACACTCAACAGGACTCTGCGTCTTCGCTCTTTCCTAACAACCCTAAACATAACCCTAACCGCAACAAGAAGCTGAACCCGAGTTAGACCCGAAAAAACACGTACGGTGCCACTTTCTGCCATCAAAAAGTGCTCTCAGCGGAAGCCTTTGGGTACACGTGAACTCCCTGGGGGAGCCTTTACGCAACCCCACACTCAACAGGACTCTGCGTCTTCACTCTTTCCTAACAACCCTAAACATAACCCTAACCGCAACAAGAAGCTGAACCCGAGTTAGACCCGAAAAAACACGTACGGTGCCACTTTCTGCCATCAAAAAGTGCTCTCAGCGGAAGCCTTTGGGTACACCTGAACTCCCTGGGGGAGCCTTTACGCAACCCCACACTCAACAGGACTCTGCGTCTTCACTCTTTCCTAACAACCCTAAACATAACCCTAACCGCAACAAGAAGCTGAACCCGAGTTAGACCCGAAAAAACACGTACGGTGCCACTTTCTGCCATCAAAAAGTGCTCTCAGCGGAAGCCTTTGGGTACACCTGAACTCCCTGGGGGAGCCTTTACGCAACCCCACACTCAACAGGACTCTGCGTCTTCACTCTTTCCTAACAACCCTAAACATAACCCTAACCGCAACAAGAAGCTGAACCCGAGTTAGACCCGAAAAAACACGTACGATGCCACTTTCTGCCATCAAAAAGTGCTCTCAGCGGAAGCCTTTGGGTACACCTGAACTCCCTGGGGGAGCCTTTACGCAACCCCACACTCAACAGGACTCTGCGTCTTCACTCTTTCCTAACAACCCTAAACATAACCCTAACCGCAACAAGAAGCTGAACCCGAGTTAGACCCGAAAAAACACGTACGGTGCCACTTTCTGCCATCAAAAAGTGCTCTCAGCGGAAGCCTTTGGGTACACCTGAACTCCCTGGGGGAGCCTTTACGCAACCCCACACTCAACAGGACTCTGCGTCTTCACTCTTTCCTAACAACCCTAAACATAACCCTAACCGCAACAAGAAGCTGAACCCGAGTTAGACCCGAAAAAACACGTACGGTGCCACTTTCTGCCATCAAAAAGTGCTCTCAGCGGAAGCCTTTGGGTACACCTGAACTCCCTGGGGGAGCCTTTACGCAACCCCGCACTCAACAGGACTCTGCGTCTTCACTCTTTCCTAACAACCCTAAACATAACCCTAACCGCAACAAGAAGCTGAACCCGAGTTAGACCCGAAAAAACACGTACGGTGCCACTTTCTGCCATCAAAAAGTGCTCTCAGCGGAAGCCTTTGGGTACACCTGAACTCCCTGGGGGAGCCTTTACGCAACCCCACACTCAACAGGACTCTGCGTCTTCACTCTTTCCTAACAACCCTAAACATAACCCTAACCGCAACAAGAAGCTGAACCCGAGTTAGACCCGAAAAAACACGTACGGTGCCACTTTCTGCCATCCAAAAGTGCTCTCAGCGGAAGCCTTTGGGTACACCTGAACTCCCTGGGGGAGCCTTTACGCAACCCCACACTCAACAGGACTCTGCGTCTTCACTCTTTCCTAACAACCCTAAACATAACCCTAACCGCAACAAGAAGCTCAACCCGAGTTAGACCCGAAAAAACACGTACGGTGCCACTTTCTGCCATCAAAAAGTGCTCTCAGCGGAAGCCTTTGGGTACACCTGAACTCCCTGGGGGAGCCTTTACGCAACCCCACACTCAACAGGACTCTGCGTCTTCGCTCTTTCCTAACAACCCTAAACATAACCCTAACCGCAACAAGAAGCTGAACCCGAGTTAGACCCGAAAAAACACGTACGGTGCCACTTTCTGCCATCAAAAAGTGCTCTCAGCGGAAGCCTTTGGGTACACCTGAACTCCCTGGGGGAGCCTTTACGCAACCCCACACTCAACAGGACTCTGCGTCTTCACTCTTTCCTAACAACCCTAAACATAACCCTAACCGCAACAAGAAGCTGAACCCGAGTTAGACCCGAAAAAACACGTACGGTGCCACTTTCTGCCATCCAAAAGTGCTCTCAGCGGAAGCCTTTGGGTACACCTGAACTCCCTGGGGGAGCCTTTACGCAACCCCACACTCAACAGGACTCTGCGTCTTCACTCTTTCCTAACAACCCTAAACATAACCCTAACCGCAACAAGAAGCTGAACCCGAGTTAGACCCGAAAAAACACGTACGATGCCACTTTCTGCCATCAAAAAGTGCTCTCACCGGAAGCCTTTGGGTACACCTGAACTCCCTGGGGGAGCCTTTACGCAACCCCACACTCAACAGGACTCTGCGTCTTCACTCTTTCCTAACAACCCTAAACATAACCCTAACCGCAACAAGAAGCTGAACCCGAGTTAGACCCGAAAAAACACGTACGGTGCCACTTTCTGCCATCAAAAAGTGCTCTCAGCGGAAGCCTTTGGGTACACCTGAACTCCCTGGGGGAGCCTTTACGCAACCCCACACTCAACAGGACTCTGCGTCTTCACTCTTTCCTAACAACCCTAAACATAACCCTAACCGCAACAAGAAGCTGAACCCGAGTTAGACCCGAAAAAACACGTACGGTGCCACTTTCTGCCATCAAAAAGTGCTCTCAGCGGAAGCCTTTGGGTACACCTGAACTCCCTGGGGGAGCCTTTACGCAACCCCGCACTCAACAGGACTCTGCGTCTTCACTCTTTCCTAACAACCCTAAACATAACCCTAACCGCAACAAGAAGCTGAACCCGAGTTAGACCCGAAAAAACACGTACGGTGCCACTTTCTGCCATCAAAAAGTGCTCTCAGCGGAAGCCTTTGGGTACACCTGAACTCCCTGGGGGAGCCTTTACGCAACCCCACACTCAACAGGACTCTGCGTCTTCACTCTTTCCTAACAACCCTAAACATAACCCTAACCGCAACAAGAAGCTCAACCCGAGTTAGACCCGAAAAAACACGTACGGTGCCACTTTCTGCCATCCAAAAGTGCTCTCAGCGGAAGCCTTTGGGTACACCTGAACTCCCTGGGGGAGCCTTTACGCAACCCCACACTCAACAGGACTCTGCGTCTTCACTCTTTCCTAACAACCCTAAACATAACCCTAACCGCAACAAGAAGCTCAACCCGAGTTAGACCCGAAAAAACACGTACGGTGCCACTTTCTGCCATCAAAAAGTGCTCTCAGCGGAAGCCTTTGGGTACACCTGAACTCCCTGGGGGAGCCTTTACGCAACCCCACACTCAACAGGACTCTGCGTCTTCGCTCTTTCCTAACAACCCTAAACATAACCCTAACCGCAACAAGAAGCTGAACCCGAGTTAGACCCGAAAAAACACGTACGGTGCCACTTTCTGCCATCAAAAAGTGCTCTCAGCGGAAGCCTTTGGGTACACCTGAACTCCCTGGGGGAGCCTTTACGCAACCCCACACTCAACAGGACTCTGCGTCTTCACTCTTTCCTAACAACCCTAAACATAACCCTAACCGCAACAAGAAGCTCAACCCGAGTTAGACCCGAAAAAACACGTACGGTGCCACTTTCTGCCA
>NW_027663532.1:15000-50000 GCF_964034855.1 Anser brachyrhynchus | reverse complement strand
TGCTCTCAGCGGAAGCCTTTGGGTACACCTGAACTCCCTGGGGGAGCCTTTACGCAACCCCACACTCAACAGGACTCTGCGTCTTCACTCTTTCCTAACAACCCTAAACATAACCCTAACCGCAACAAGAAGCTGAACCCGAGTTAGACCCGAAAAAACACGTACGATGCCACTTTCTGCCATCAAAAAGTGCTCTCAGCGGAAGCCTTTGGGTACACCTGAACTCCCTGGGGGAGCCTTTACGCAACCCCACACTCAACAGGACTCTGCGTCTTCACTCTTTCCTAACAACCCTAAACATAACCCTAACCGCAACAAGAAGCTGAACCCGAGTTAGACCCGAAAAAACACGTACGGTGCCACTTTCTGCCATCAAAAAGTGCTCTCAGCGGAAGCCTTTGGGTACACCTGAACTCCCTGGGGGAGCCTTTACGCAACCCCACACTCAACAGGACTCTGCGTCTTCACTCTTTCCTAACAACCCTAAACATAACCCTAACCGCAACAAGAAGCTGAACCCGAGTTAGACCCGAAAAAACACGTACGGTGCCACTTTCTGCCATCAAAAAGTGCTCTCAGCGGAAGCCTTTGGGTACACCTGAACTCCCTGGGGGAGCCTTTACGCAACCCCACACTCAACAGGACTCTGCGTCTTCGCTCTTTCCTAACAACCCTAAACATAACCCTAACCGCAACAAGAAGCTGAACCCGAGTTAGACCCGAAAAAACACGTACGGTGCCACTTTCTGCCATCAAAAAGTGCTCTCAGCGGAAGCCTTTGGGTACACCTGAACTCCCTGGGGGAGCCTTTACGCAACCCCACACTCAACAGGACTCTGCGTCTTCACTCTTTCCTAACAACCCTAAACATAACCCTAACCGCAACAAGAAGCTGAACCCGAGTTAGACCCGAAAAAACACGTACGGTGCCACTTTCTGCCATCAAAAAGTGCTCTCAGCGGAAGCCTTTGGGTACACCTGAACTCCCTGGGGGAGCCTTTACGCAACCCCACACTCAACAGGACTCTGCGTCTTCACTCTTTCCTAACAACCCTAAACATAACCCTAACCGCAACAAGAAGCTCAACCCGAGTTAGACCCGAAAAAACACGTACGGTGCCACTTTCTGCCATCAAAAAGTGCTCTCAGCGGAAGCCTTTGGGTACACCTGAACTCCCTGGGGGAGCCTTTACGCAACCCCACACTCAACAGGACTCTGCGTCTTCACTCTTTCCTAACAACCCTAAACATAACCCTAACCGCAACAAGAAGCTGAACCCGAGTTAGACCCGAAAAAACACGTACGGTGCCACTTTCTGCCATCAAAAAGTGCTCTCAGCGGAAGCCTTTGGGTACACCTGAACTCCCTGGGGGAGCCTTTACGCAACCCCACACTCAACAGGACTCTGCGTCTTCGCTCTTTCCTAACAACCCTAAACATAACCCTAACCGCAACAAGAAGCTGAACCCGAGTTAGACCCGAAAAAACACGTACGGTGCCACTTTCTGCCATCAAAAAGTGCTCTCAGCGGAAGCCTTTGGGTACACCTGAACTCCCTGGGGGAGCCTTTACGCAACCCCACACTCAACAGGACTCTGCGTCTTCCCTCTTTCCTAACAACCCTAAACATAACCCTAACCGCAACAAGAAGCCCAACCCGAGTTAGACCCGAAAAAACACGTACGGTGCCACTTTCTGCCATCAAAAAGTGCTCTCAGCGGAAGCCTTTGGGTACACCTGAACTCCCTGGGGGAGCCTTTACGCAACCCCACACTCAACAGGACTCTGCGTCTTCACTCTTTCCTAACAACCCTAAACATAACCCTAACCGCAACAAGAAGCTGAACCCGAGTTAGACCCGAAAAAACACGTACGGTGCCACTTTCTGCCATCAAAAAGTGCTCTCAGCGGAAGCCTTTGGGTACACCTGAACTCCCTGGGGGAGCCTTTACGCAACCCCACACTCAACAGGACTCTGCGTCTTCCCTCTTTCCTAACAACCCTAAACATAACCCTAACCGCAACAAGAAGCCCAACCCGAGTTAGACCCGAAAAAACACGTACGGTGCCACTTTCTGCCATCAAAAAGTGCTCTCAGCGGAAGCCTTTGGGTACACCTGAACTCCCTGGGGGAGCCTTTACGCAACCCCACACTCAACAGGACTCTGCGTCTTCACTCTTTCCTAACAACCCTAAACATAACCCTAACCGCAACAAGAAGCTGAACCCGAGTTAGACCCGAAAAAACACGTACGGTGCCACTTTCTGCCATCAAAAAGTGCTCTGAGCGGAAGCCTTTGGGTACACCTGAACTCCCTGGGGGAGCCTTTACGCAACCCCACACTCAACAGGACTCTGCGTCTTCACTCTTTCCTAACAACCCTAAACATAACCCTAACCGCAACAAGAAGCTGAACCCGAGTTAGACCCGAAAAAACACGTACGGTGCCACTTTCTGCCATCAAAAAGTGCTCTCAGCGGAAGCCTTTGGGTACACCTGAACTCCCTGGGGGAGCCTTTACGCAACCCCACACTCAACAGGACTCTGCGTCTTCGCTCTTTCCTAACAACCCTAAACATAACCCTAACCGCAACAAGAAGCTGAACCCGAGTTAGACCCGAAAAAACACGTACGGTGCCACTTTCTGCCATCAAAAAGTGCTCTCAGCGGAAGCCTTTGGGTACACCTGAACTCCCTGGGGGAGCCTTTACGCAACCCCACACTCAACAGGACTCTGCGTCTTCACTCTTTCCTAACAACCCTAAACATAACCCTAACCGCAACAAGAAGCTGAACCCGAGTTAGACCCGAAAAAACACGTACGGTGCCACTTTCTGCCATCAAAAAGTGCTCTCAGCGGAAGCCTTTGGGTACACCTGAACTCCCTGGGGGAGCCTTTACGCAACCCCACACTCAACAGGACTCTGCGTCTTCACTCTTTCCTAACAACCCTAAACATAACCCTAACCGCAACAAGAAGCTCAACCCGAGTTAGACCCGAAAAAACACGTACGGTGCCACTTTCTGCCATCAAAAAGTGCTCTCAGCGGAAGCCTTTGGGTACACCTGAACTCCCTGGGGGAGCCTTTACGCAACCCCACACTCAACAGGACTCTGCGTCTTCACTCTTTCCTAACAACCCTAAACATAACCCTAACCGCAACAAGAAGCTGAACCCGAGTTAGACCCGAAAAAACACGTACGGTGCCACTTTCTGCCATCAAAAAGTGCTCTCAGCGGAAGCCTTTGGGTACACCTGAACTCCCTGGGGGAGCCTTTACGCAACCCCACACTCAACAGGACTCTGCGTCTTCGCTCTTTCCTAACAACCCTAAACATAACCCTAACCGCAACAAGAAGCTGAACCCGAGTTAGACCCGAAAAAACACGTACGGTGCCACTTTCTGCCATCAAAAAGTGCTCTCAGCGGAAGCCTTTGGGTACACCTGAACTCCCTGGGGGAGCCTTTACGCAACCCCACACTCAACAGGACTCTGCGTCTTCCCTCTTTCCTAACAACCCTAAACATAACCCTAACCGCAACAAGAAGCCCAACCCGAGTTAGACCCGAAAAAACACGTACGGTGCCACTTTCTGCCATCAAAAAGTGCTCTCAGCGGAAGCCTTTGGGTACACCTGAACTCCCTGGGGGAGCCTTTACGCAACCCCACACTCAACAGGACTCTGCGTCTTCACTCTTTCCTAACAACCCTAAACATAACCCTAACCGCAACAAGAAGCTGAACCCGAGTTAGACCCGAAAAAACACGTACGGTGCCACTTTCTGCCATCAAAAAGTGCTCTGAGCGGAAGCCTTTGGGTACACCTGAACTCCCTGGGGGAGCCTTTACGCAACCCCACACTCAACAGGACTCTGCGTCTTCACTCTTTCCTAACAACCCTAAACATAACCCTAACCGCAACAAGAAGCTGAACCCGAGTTAGACCCGAAAAAACACGTACGGTGCCACTTTCTGCCATCAAAAAGTGCTCTCAGCGGAAGCCTTTGGGTACACCTGAACTCCCGGGGGGAGCCTTTACGCAACCCCACACTCAACAGGACTCTGCGTCTTCACTCTTTCCTAACAACCCTAAACATAACCCTAACCGCAACAAGAAGCTGAACCCGAGTTAGACCCGAAAAAACACGTACGGTGCCACTTTCTGCCATCCAAAGGTGCTCTCAGCGGAAGCCTTTGGGTACACCTGAACTCCCTGGGGGAGCCTTTACGCAACCCCACACTCAACAGGACTCTGCGTCTTCACTCTTTCCTAACAACCCTAAACATAACCCTAACCGCAACAAGAAGCTGAACCCGAGTTAGACCCGAAAAAACACGTACGGTGCCACTTTCTGCCATCAAAAAGTGCTCTCAGCGGAAGCCTTTGGGTACACCTGAACTCCCTGGGGGAGCCTTTACGCAACCCCACACTCAACAGGACTCTGCGTCTTCGCTCTTTCCTAACAACCCTAAACATAACCCTAACCGCAACAAGAAGCTGAACCCGAGTTAGACCCGAAAAAACACGTACGGTGCCACTTTCTGCCATCAAAAAGTGCTCTCAGCGGAAGCCTTTGGGTACACCTGAACTCCCTGGGGGAGCCTTTACGCAACCCCACACTCAACAGGACTCTGCGTCTTCACTCTTTCCTAACAACCCTAAACATAACCCTAACCGCAACAAGAAGCTGAACCCGAGTTAGACCCGAAAAAACACGTACGGTGCCACTTTCTGCCATCAAAAAGTGCTCTCAGCGGAAGCCTTTGGGTACACCTGAACTCCCTGGGGGAGCCTTTACGCAACCCCACACTCAACAGGACTCTGCGTCTTCACTCTTTCCTAACAACCCTAAACATAACCCTAACCGCAACAAGAAGCTGAACCCGAGTTAGACCCGAAAAAACACGTACGGTGCCACTTTCTGCCATCAAAAAGTGCTCTCAGCGGAAGCCTTTGGGTACACCTGAACTCCCTGGGGGAGCCTTTACGCAACCCCACACTCAACAGGACTCTGCGTCTTCACTCTTTCCTAACAACCCTAAACATAACCCTAACCGCAACAAGAAGCTGAACCCGAGTTAGACCCGAAAAAACACGTACGGTGCCACTTTCTGCCATCAAAAAGTGCTCTCAGCGGAAGCCTTTGGGTACACCTGAACTCCCTGGGGGAGCCTTTACGCAACCCCACACTCAACAGGACTCTGCGTCTTCACTCTTTCCTAACAACCCTAAACATAACCCTAACCGCAACAAGAAGCTGAACCCGAGTTAGACCCGAAAAAACACGTACGGTGCCACTTTCTGCCATCAAAAAGTGCTCTCAGCGGAAGCCTTTGGGTACACCTGAACTCCCTGGGGGAGCCTTTACGCAACCCCACACTCAACAGGACTCTGCGTCTTCACTCTTTCCTAACAACCCTAAACATAACCCTAACCGCAACAAGAAGCTGAACCCGAGTTAGACCCGAAAAAACACGTACGATGCCACTTTCTGCCATCAAAAAGTGCTCTCAGCGGAAGCCTTTGGGTACACCTGAACTCCCTGGGGGAGCCTTTACGCAACCGCACACTCAACAGGACTCTGCGTCTTCACTCTTTCCTAACAACCCTAAACATAACCCTAACCGCAACAAGAAGCTGAACCCGAGTTAGACCCGAAAAAACACGTACGGTGCCACTTTCTGCCATCAAAAAGTGCTCTCAGCGGAAGCCTTTGGGTACACCTGAACTCCCTGGGGGAGCCTTTACGCAACCCCACACTCAACAGGACACTGCGTCTTCACTCTTTCCTAACAACCCTAAACATAACCCTAACCGCAACAAGAAGCTGAACCCGAGTTAGACCCGAAAAAACACGTACGGTGCCACTTTCTGCCATCAAAAAGTGCTCTCAGCGGAAGCCTTTGGGTACACCTGAACTCCCTGGGGGAGCCTTTACGCAACCCCGCACTCAACAGGACTCTGCGTCTTCACTCTTTCCTAACAACCCTAAACATAACCCTAACCGCAACAAGAAGCTCAACCCGAGTTAGACCCGAAAAAACACGTACGGTGCCACTTTCTGCCATCAAAAAGTGCTCTCAGCGGAAGCCTTTGGGTACACGTGAACTCCCTGGGGGAGCCTTTACGCAACCCCACACTCAACAGGACTCTGCGTCTTCACTCTTTCCTAACAACCCTAAACATAACCCTAACCGCAACAAGAAGCTGAACCCGAGTTAGACCCGAAAAAACACGTACGGTGCCACTTTCTGCCATCCAAAAGTGCTCTCAGCGGAAGCCTTTGGGTACACCTGAACTCCCTGGGGGAGCCTTTACGCAACCCCACACTCAACAGGACTCTGCGTCTTCGCTCTTTCCTAACAACCCTAAACATAACCCTAACCGCAACAAGAAGCTGAACCCGAGTTAGACCCGAAAAAACACGTACGGTGCCACTTTCTGCCATCAAAAAGTGCTCTCAGCGGAAGCCTTTGGGTACACGTGAACTCCCTGGGGGAGCCTTTACGCAACCCCACACTCAACAGGACTCTGCGTCTTCACTCTTTCCTAACAACCCTAAACATAACCCTAACCGCAACAAGAAGCTGAACCCGAGTTAGACCCGAAAAAACACGTACGGTGCCACTTTCTGCCATCAAAAAGTGCTCTCAGCGGAAGCCTTTGGGTACACCTGAACTCCCTGGGGGAGCCTTTACGCAACCCCACACTCAACAGGACTCTGCGTCTTCACTCTTTCCTAACAACCCTAAACATAACCCTAACCGCAACAAGAAGCTGAACCCGAGTTAGACCCGAAAAAACACGTACGGTGCCACTTTCTGCCATCAAAAAGTGCTCTCAGCGGAAGCCTTTGGGTACACCTGAACTCCCTGGGGGAGCCTTTACGCAACCCCACACTCAACAGGACTCTGCGTCTTCACTCTTTCCTAACAACCCTAAACATAACCCTAACCGCAACAAGAAGCTGAACCCGAGTTAGACCCGAAAAAACACGTACGATGCCACTTTCTGCCATCAAAAAGTGCTCTCAGCGGAAGCCTTTGGGTACACCTGAACTCCCTGGGGGAGCCTTTACGCAACCGCACACTCAACAGGACTCTGCGTCTTCACTCTTTCCTAACAACCCTAAACATAACCCTAACCGCAACAAGAAGCTGAACCCGAGTTAGACCCGAAAAAACACGTACGGTGCCACTTTCTGCCATCAAAAAGTGCTCTCAGCGGAAGCCTTTGGGTACACCTGAACTCCCTGGGGGAGCCTTTACGCAACCCCACACTCAACAGGACTCTGCGTCTTCACTCTTTCCTAACAACCCTAAACATAACCCTAACCGCAACAAGAAGCTGAACCCGAGTTAGACCCGAAAAAACACGTACGGTGCCACTTTCTGCCATCAAAAAGTGCTCTCAGCGGAAGCCTTTGGGTACACCTGAACTCCCTGGGGGAGCCTTTACGCAACCCCACACTCAACAGGACTCTGCGTCTTCACTCTTTCCTAACAACCCTAAACATAACCCTAACCGCAACAAGAAGCTGAACCCGAGTTAGACCTGAAAAAACACGTACGGTGCCACTTTCTGCCATCAAAAAGTGCTCTCAGCGGAAGCCTTTGGGTACACCTGAACTCCCTGGGGGAGCCTTTACGCAACCCCACACTCAACAGGACTCTGCGTCTTCACTCTTTCCTAACAACCCTAAACATAACCCTAACCGCAACAAGAAGCTGAACCCGAGTTAGACCCGAAAAAACACGTACGATGCCACTTTCTGCCATCAAAAAGTGCTCTCAGCGGAAGCCTTTGGGTACACCTGAACTCCCTGGGGGAGCCTTTACGCAACCGCACACTCAACAGGACTCTGCGTCTTCACTCTTTCCTAACAACCCTAAACATAACCCTAACCGCAACAAGAAGCTGAACCCGAGTTAGACCCGAAAAAACACGTACGGTGCCACTTTCTGCCATCAAAAAGTGCTCTCAGCGGAAGCCTTTGGGTACACCTGAACTCCCTGGGGGAGCCTTTACGCAACCCCACACTCAACAGGACACTGCGTCTTCACTCTTTCCTAACAACCCTAAACATAACCCTAACCGCAACAAGAAGCTGAACCCGAGTTAGACCCGAAAAAACACGTACGGTGCCACTTTCTGCCATCAAAAAGTGCTCTCAGCGGAAGCCTTTGGGTACACCTGAACTCCCTGGGGGAGCCTTTACGCAACCCCGCACTCAACAGGACTCTGCGTCTTCACTCTTTCCTAACAACCCTAAACATAACCCTAACCGCAACAAGAAGCTCAACCCGAGTTAGACCCGAAAAAACACGTACGGTGCCACTTTCTGCCATCAAAAAGTGCTCTCAGCGGAAGCCTTTGGGTACACGTGAACTCCCTGGGGGAGCCTTTACGCAACCCCACACTCAACAGGACTCTGCGTCTTCACTCTTTCCTAACAACCCTAAACATAACCCTAACCGCAACAAGAAGCTGAACCCGAGTTAGACCCGAAAAAACACGTACGGTGCCACTTTCTGCCATCCAAAAGTGCTCTCAGCGGAAGCCTTTGGGTACACCTGAACTCCCTGGGGGAGCCTTTACGCAACCCCACACTCAACAGGACTCTGCGTCTTCACTCTTTCCTAACAACCCTAAACATAACCCTAACCGCAACAAGAAGCTCAACCCGAGTTAGACCCGAAAAAACACGTACGGTGCCACTTTCTGCCATCAAAAAGTGCTCTCAGCGGAAGCCTTTGGGTACACCTGAACTCCCTGGGGGAGCCTTTACGCAACCCCACACTCAACAGGACTCTGCGTCTTCGCTCTTTCCTAACAACCCTAAACATAACCCTAACCGCAACAAGAAGCTGAACCCGAGTTAGACCCGAAAAAACACGTACGGTGCCACTTTCTGCCATCCAAAAGTGCTCTCAGCGGAAGCCTTTGGGTACACCTGAACTCCCTGGGGGAGCCTTTACGCAACCCCACACTCAACAGGACTCTGCGTCTTCGCTCTTTCCTAACAACCCTAAACATAACCCTAACCGCAACAAGAAGCTGAACCCGAGTTAGACCCGAAAAAACACGTACGGTGCCACTTTCTGCCATCAAAAAGTGCTCTCAGCGGAAGCCTTTGGGTACACCTGAACTCCCTGGGGGAGCCTTTACGCAACCCCACACTCAACAGGACTCTGCGTCTTCACTCTTTCCTAACAACCCTAAACATAACCCTAACCGCAACAAGAAGCTGAACCCGAGTTAGACCCGAAAAAACACGTACGGTGCCACTTTCTGCCATCAAAAAGTGCTCTCAGCGGAAGCCTTTGGGTACACCTGAACTCCCTGGGGGAGCCTTTACGCAACCCCACACTCAACAGGACTCTGCGTCTTCACTCTTTCCTAACAACCCTAAACATAACCCTAACCGCAACAAGAAGCTGAACCCGAGTTAGACCCGAAAAAACACGTACGGTGCCACTTTCTGCCATCAAAAAGTGCTCTCAGCGGAAGCCTTTGGGTACACCTGAACTCCCTGGGGGAGCCTTTACGCAACCCCACACTCAACAGGACTCTGCGTCTTCACTCTTTCCTAACAACCCTAAACATAACCCTAACCGCAACAAGAAGCTGAACCCGAGTTAGACCCGAAAAAACACGTACGGTGCCACTTTCTGCCATCAAAAAGTGCTCTCAGCGGAAGCCTTTGGGTACACCTGAACTCCCTGGGGGAGCCTTTACGCAACCGCACACTCAGCAGGACTCTGCGTCTTCACTCTTTCCTAACAACCCTAAACATAACCCTAACCGCAACAAGAAGCTGAACCCGAGTTAGACCCGAAAAAACACGTACGGTGCCACTTTCTGCCATCAAAAAGTGCTCTCAGCGGAAGCCTTTGGGTACACCTGAACTCCCTGGGGGAGCCTTTACGCAACCCCACACTCAACAGGACACTGCGTCTTCACTCTTTCCTAACAACCCTAAACATAACCCTAACCGCAACAAGAAGCTGAACCCGAGTTAGACCCGAAAAAACACGTACGGTGCCACTTTCTGCCATCAAAAAGTGCTCTCAGCGGAAGCCTTTGGGTACACCTGAACTCCCTGGGGGAGCCTTTACGCAACCCCGCACTCAACAGGACTCTGCGTCTTCACTCTTTCCTAACAACCCTAAACATAACCCTAACCGCAACAAGAAGCTCAACCCGAGTTAGACCCGAAAAAACACGTACGGTGCCACTTTCTGCCATCAAAAAGTGCTCTCAGCGGAAGACTTTGGGTACACGTGAACTCCCTGGGGGAGCCTTTACGCAACCCCACACTCAACAGGACTCTGCGTCTTCACTCTTTCCTAACAACCCTAAACATAACCCTAACCGCAACAAGAAGCTGAACCCGAGTTAGACCCGAAAAAACACGTACGGTGCCACTTTCTGCCATCCAAAAGTGCTCTCAGCGGAAGCCTTTGGGTACACCTGAACTCCCTGGGGGAGCCTTTACGCAACCCCACACTCAACAGGACTCTGCGTCTTCACTCTTTCCTAACAACCCTAAACATAACCCTAACCGCAACAAGAAGCTCAACCCGAGTTAGACCCGAAAAAACACGTACGGTGCCACTTTCTGCCATCAAAAAGTGCTCTCAGCGGAAGCCTTTGGGTACACCTGAACTCCCTGGGGGAGCCTTTACGCAACCCCACACTCAACAGGACTCTGCGTCTTCGCTCTTTCCTAACAACCCTAAACATAACCCTAACCGCAACAAGAAGCTGAACCCGAGTTAGACCCGAAAAAACACGTACGGTGCCACTTTCTGCCATCCAAAAGTGCTCTCAGCGGAAGCCTTTGGGTACACCTGAACTCCCTGGGGGAGCCTTTACGCAACCCCACACTCAACAGGACTCTGCGTCTTCGCTCTTTCCTAACAACCCTAAACATAACCCTAACCGCAACAAGAAGCTGAACCCGAGTTAGACCCGAAAAAACACGTACGGTGCCACTTTCTGCCATCAAAAAGTGCTCTCAGCGGAAGCCTTTGGGTACACCTGAACTCCCTGGGGGAGCCTTTACGCAACCCCACACTCAACAGGACTCTGCGTCTTCACTCTTTCCTAACAACCCTAAACATAACCCTAACCGCAACAAGAAGCTGAACCCGAGTTAGACCCGAAAAAACACGTACGGTGCCACTTTCTGCCATCAAAAAGTGCTCTCAGCGGAAGCCTTTGGGTACACCTGAACTCCCTGGGGGAGCCTTTACGCAACCCCACACTCAACAGGACTCTGCGTCTTCACTCTTTCCTAACAACCCTAAACATAACCCTAACCGCAACAAGAAGCTGAACCCGAGTTAGACCCGAAAAAACACGTACGGTGCCACTTTCTGCCATCAAAAAGTGCTCTCAGCGGAAGCCTTTGGGTACACCTGAACTCCCTGGGGGAGCCTTTACGCAACCCCACACTCAACAGGACTCTGCGTCTTCACTCTTTCCTAACAACCCTAAACATAACCCTAACCGCAACAAGAAGCTGAACCCGAGTTAGACCCGAAAAAACACGTACGATGCCACTTTCTGCCATCAAAAAGTGCTCTCAGCGGAAGCCTTTGGGTACACCTGAACTCCCTGGGGGAGCCTTTACGCAACCGCACACTCAACAGGACTCTGCGTCTTCACTCTTTCCTAACAACCCTAAACATAACCCTAACCGCAACAAGAAGCTGAACCCGAGTTAGACCCGAAAAAACACGTACGGTGCCACTTTCTGCCATCAAAAAGTGCTCTCAGCGGAAGCCTTTGGGTACACCTGAACTCCCTGGGGGAGCCTTTACGCAACCCCACACTCAACAGGACACTGCGTCTTCACTCTTTCCTAACAACCCTAAACATAACCCTAACCGCAACAAGAAGCTGAACCCGAGTTAGACCCGAAAAAACACGTACGGTGCCACTTTCTGCCATCAAAAAGTGCTCTCAGCGGAAGCCTTTGGGTACACCTGAACTCCCTGGGGGAGCCTTTACGCAACCCCACACTCAACAGGACTCTGCGTCTTCACTCTTTCCTAACAACCCTAAACATAACCCTAACCGCAACAAGAAGCTCAACCCGAGTTAGACCCGAAAAAACACGTACGGTGCCACTTTCTGCCATCAAAAAGTGCTCTCAGCGGAAGCCTTTGGGTACACGTGAACTCCCTGGGGGAGCCTTTACGCAACCCCACACTCAACAGGACTCTGCGTCTTCACTCTTTCCTAACAACCCTAAACATAACCCTAACCGCAACAAGAAGCTGAACCCGAGTTAGACCCGAAAAAACACGTACGGTGCCACTTTCTGCCATCAAAAAGTGCTCTCAGCGGAAGCCTTTGGGTACACCTGAACTCCCTGGGGGAGCCTTTACGCAACCCCACACTCAACAGGACTCTGCGTCTTCACTCTTTCCTAACAACCCTAAACATAACCCTAACCGCAACAAGAAGCTGAACCCGAGTTAGACCCGAAAAAACACGTACGGTGCCACTTTCTGCCATCAAAAAGTGCTCTCAGCGGAAGCCTTTGGGTACACCTGAACTCCCTGGGGGAGCCTTTACGCAACCGCACACTCAACAGGACTCTGCGTCTTCACTCTTTCCTAACAACCCTAAACATAACCCTAACCGCAACAAGAAGCTGAACCCGAGTTAGACCCGAAAAAACACGTACGGTGCCACTTTCTGCCATCAAAAAGTGCTCTCAGCGGAAGCCTTTGGGTACACCTGAACTCCCTGGGGGAGCCTTTACGCAACCCCACACTCAACAGGACACTGCGTCTTCACTCTTTCCTAACAACCCTAAACATAACCCTAACCGCAACAAGAAGCTGAACCCGAGTTAGACCCGAAAAAACACGTACGGTGCCACTTTCTGCCATCAAAAAGTGCTCTCAGCGGAAGCCTTTGGGTACACCTGAACTCCCTGGGGGAGCCTTTACGCAACCCCGCACTCAACAGGACTCTGCGTCTTCACTCTTTCCTAACAACCCTAAACATAACCCTAACCGCAACAAGAAGCTCAACCCGAGTTAGACCCGAAAAAACACGTACGGTGCCACTTTCTGCCATCAAAAAGTGCTCTCAGCGGAAGCCTTTGGGTACACGTGAACTCCCTGGGGGAGCCTTTACGCAACCCCACACTCAACAGGACTCTGCGTCTTCACTCTTTCCTAACAACCCTAAACATAACCCTAACCGCAACAAGAAGCTGAACCCGAGTTAGACCCGAAAAAACACGTACGGTGCCACTTTCTGCCATCCAAAAGTGCTCTCAGCGGAAGCCTTTGGGTACACCTGAACTCCCTGGGGGAGCCTTTACGCAACCCCACACTCAACAGGACTCTGCGTCTTCACTCTTTCCTAACAACCCTAAACATAACCCTAACCGCAACAAGAAGCTCAACCCGAGTTAGACCCGAAAAAACACGTACGGTGCCACTTTCTGCCATCAAAAAGTGCTCTCAGCGGAAGCCTCTGGGTACACCTGAACTCCCTGGGGGAGCCTTTACGCAACCCCACACTCAACAGGACTCTGCGTCTTCGCTCTTTCCTAACAACCCTAAACATAACCCTAACCGCAACAAGAAGCTGAACCCGAGTTAGACCCGAAAAAACACGTACGGTGCCACTTTCTGCCATCCAAAAGTGCTCTCAGCGGAAGCCTTTGGGTACACCTGAACTCCCTGGGGGAGCCTTTACGCAACCCCACACTCAACAGGACTCTGCGTCTTCGCTCTTTCCTAACAACCCTAAACATAACCCTAACCGCAACAAGAAGCTGAACCCGAGTTAGACCCGAAAAAACACGTACGGTGCCACTTTCTGCCATCAAAAAGTGCTCTCAGCGGAAGCCTTTGGGTACACCTGAACTCCCTGGGGGAGCCTTTACGCAACCCCACACTCAACAGGACTCTGCGTCTTCGCTCTTTCCTAACAACCCTAAACATAACCCTAACCGCAACAAGAAGCTGAACCCGAGTTAGACCCGAAAAAACACGTACGGTGCCACTTTCTGCCATCAAAAAGTGCTCTCAGCGGAAGCCTTTGGGTACACCTGAACTCCCTGGGGGAGCCTTTACGCAACCCCACACTCAACAGGACTCTGCGTCTTCACTCTTTCCTAACAACCCTAAACATAACCCTAACCGCAACAAGAAGCTGAACCCGAGTTAGACCCGAAAAAACACGTACGGTGCCACTTTCTGCCATCAAAAAGTGCTCTCAGCGGAAGCCTTTGGGTACACGTGAACTCCCTGGGGGAGCCTTTACGCAACCCCACACTCAACAGGACTCTGCGTCTTCGCTCTTTCCTAACAACCCTAAACATAACCCTAACCGCAACAAGAAGCTGAACCCGAGTTAGACCCGAAAAAACACGTACGATGCCACTTTCTGCCATCAAAAAGTGCTCTCAGCGGAAGCCTTTGGGTACACCTGAACTCCCTGGGGGAGCCTTTACGCAACCGCACACTCAACAGGACTCTGCGTCTTCACTCTTTCCTAACAACCCTAAACATAACCCTAACCGCAACAAGAAGCTGAACCCGAGTTAGACCCGAAAAAACACGTACGGTGCCACTTTCTGCCATCAAAAAGTGCTCTCAGCGGAAGCCTTTGGGTACACCTGAACTCCCTGGGGGAGCCTTTACGCAACCCCACACTCAACAGGACTCTGCGTCTTCACTCTTTCCTAACAACCCTAAACATAACCCTAACCGCAACAAGAAGCTGAACCCGAGTTAGACCCGAAAAAACACGTACGGTGCCACTTTCTGCCATCAAAAAGTGCTCTCAGCGGAAGCCTTTGGGTACACCTGAACTCCCTGGGGGAGCCTTTACGCAACCCCGCACTCAACAGGACTCTGCGTCTTCACTCTTTCCTAACAACCCTAAACATAACCCTAACCGCAACAAGAAGCTCAACCCGAGTTAGACCCGAAAAAACACGTACGGTGCCACTTTCTGCCATCAAAAAGTGCTCTCAGCGGAAGCCTTTGGGTACACGTGAACTCCCTGGGGGAGCCTTTACGCAACCCCACACTCAACAGGACTCTGCGTCTTCACTCTTTCCTAACAACCCTAAACATAACCCTAACCGCAACAAGAAGCTCAACCCGAGTTAGACCCGAAAAAACACGTACGGTGCCACTTTCTGCCATCCAAAAGTGCTCTCAGCGGAAGCCTTTGGGTACACCTGAACTCCCTGGGGGAGCCTTTACGCAACCCCACACTCAACAGGACTCTGCGTCTTCACTCTTTCCTAACAACCCTAAACATAACCCTAACCGCAACAGAAGCTGAACCCGAGTTAGACCCGAAAAAACACGTACGGTGCCACTTTCTGCCATCAAAAAGTGCTCTCAGCGAAGCCTTTGGGTACACCTGAACTCCCTGGGGAGCCTTTACGCAACCCCACACTCAACAGGACTCTGCGTCTTCGCTCTTTCCTAACAACCCTAAACATAACCCTAACCGCAACAAGAAGCTGAACCCGAGTTAGACCCGAAAAAACACGTACGGTGCCACTTTCTGCCATCAAAAAGTGCTCTCAGCGGAAGCCTTTGGGTACACCTGAACTCCCTGGGGGAGCCTTTACGCAACCCCACACTCAACAGGACTCTGCGTCTTCACTCTTTCCTAACAACCCTAAACATAACCCTAACCGCAACAAGAAGCTGAACCCGAGTTAGACCCGAAAAAACACGTACGGTGCCACTTTCTGCCATCAAAAAGTGCTCTCAGCGGAAGCCTTTGGGTACACCTGAACTCCCTGGGGGAGCCTTTACGCAACCCCACACTCAACAGGACTCTGCGTCTTCACTCTTTCCTAACAACCCTAAACATAACCCTAACCGCAACAAGAAGCTGAACCCGAGTTAGACCCGAAAAAACACGTACGGTGCCACTTTCTGCCATCCAAAAGTGCTCTCAGCGGAAGCCTTTGGGTACACCTGAACTCCCTGGGGGAGCCTTTACGCAACCCCACACTCAACAGGACTCTGCGTCTTCGCTCTTTCCTAACAACCCTAAACATAACCCTAACCGCAACAAGAAGCTGAACCCGAGTTAGACCCGAAAAAACACGTACGGTGCCACTTTCTGCCATCAAAAAGTGCTCTCAGCGGAAGCCTTTGGGTACACCTGAACTCCCTGGGGGAGCCTTTACGCAACCCCACACTCAACAGGACTCTGCGTCTTCACTCTTTCCTAACAACCCTAAACATAACCCTAACCGCAACAAGAAGCTCAACCCGAGTTAGACCCGAAAAAACACGTACGGTGCCACTTTCTGCCATCAAAAAGTGCTCTCAGCGGAAGCCTTTGGGTACACCTGAACTCCCTGGGGGAGCCTTTACGCAACCCCACACTCAACAGGACTCTGCGTCTTCACTCTTTCCTAACAACCCTAAACATAACCCTAACCGCAACAAGAAGCTGAACCCGAGTTAGACCCGAAAAAACACGTACGGTGCCACTTTCTGCCATCAAAAAGTGCTCTCAGCGGAAGCCTTTGGGTACACCTGAACTCCCTGGGGGAGCCTTTACACAACCCCACACTCAACAGGACTCTGCGTCTTCACTCTTTCCTAACAACCCTAAACATAAGCCTAACCGGAATAAGAAGCTCAACCCGAGTTAGACCCGAAAAAACACGTACGGTGCACTTTCTGCCATCAAAAAGTGCTCTCAGCGGAAGCCTTTGGGTACACCTGAACTCCCTGGGGGAGCCTTTACGCAACCCCACACTCAACAGGACTCTGCGTCTTCACTCTTTCCTAACAACCCTAAACATAACCCTAACCGCAACAAGAAGCTGAACCCGAGTTAGACCCGAAAAAACACGTACGGTGCCACTTTCTGCCATCAAAAAGTGCTCTCAGCGGAAGCCTTTGGGTACACCTGAACTCCCTGGGGGAGCCTTTACGCAACCCCACACTCAACAGGACTCTGCGTCTTCACTCTTTCCTAACAACCCTAAACATAACCCTAACCGCAACAAGAAGCTGAACCCGAGTTAGACCCGAAAAAACACGTACGGTGCCACTTTCTGCCATCAAAAAGTGCTCTCAGCGGAAGCCTTTGGGTACACCTGAACTCCCTGGGGAGCCTTTACGCAACCCCACACTCAACAGGACTCTGCGTCTTCACTCTTTCCTAACAACCCTAAACATAACCCTAACCGCAACAAGAAGCTGAACCCGAGTTAGACCCGAAAAAACACGTACGGTGCCACTTTCTGCCATCAAAAAGTGCTCTCAGCGGAAGCCTTTGGGTACACCTGAACTCCCTGGGGGAGCCTTTACGCAACCCCACACTCAACAGGACTCTGCGTCTTCGCTCTTTCCTAACAACCCTAAACATAACCCTAACCGCAACAAGAAGCTCAACCCGAGTTAGACCCGAAAAAACACGTACGGTGCCACTTTCTGCCATCAAAAAGTGCTCTCAGCGGAAGCCTTTGGGTACACCTGAACTCCCTGGGGGAGCCTTTACGCAACCCCACACTCAACAGGACTCTGCGTCTTCACTCTTTCCTAACAACCCTAAACATAACCCTAACCGCAACAAGAAGCTGAACCCGAGTTAGACCCGAAAAAACACGTACGGTGCCACTTTCTGCCATCAAAAAGTGCTCTCAGCGGAAGCCTTTGGGTACACCTGAACTCCCTGGGGGAGCCTTTACGCAACCCCACACTCAACAGGACTCTGCGTCTTCACTCTTTCCTAACAACCCTAAACATAACCCTAACCGCAACAAGAAGCTGAACCCGAGTTAGACCCGAAAAAACACGTACGGTGCCACTTTCTGCCATCCAAAAGTGCTCTCAGCGGAAGCCTTTGGGTACACCTGAACTCCCTGGGGGAGCCTTTACGCAACCCCACACTCAACAGGACTCTGCGTCTTCGCTCTTTCCTAACAACCCTAAACATAACCCTAACCGCAACAAGAAGCTGAACCCGAGTTAGACCCGAAAAAACACGTACGGTGCCACTTTCTGCCATCAAAAAGTGCTCTCAGCGGAAGCCTTTGGGTACACCTGAACTCCCTGGGGGAGCCTTTACGCAACCCCACACTCAACAGGACTCTGCGTCTTCACTCTTTCCTAACAACCCTAAACATAACCCTAACCGCAACAAGAAGCTCAACCCGAGTTAGACCCGAAAAAACACGTACGGTGCCACTTTCTGCCATCAAAAAGTGCTCTCAGCGGAAGCCTTTGGGTACACCTGAACTCCCTGGGGGAGCCTTTACGCAACCCCACACTCAACAGGACTCTGCGTCTTCACTCTTTCCTAACAACCCTAAACATAACCCTAACCGCAACAAGAAGCTGAACCCGAGTTAGACCCGAAAAAACACGTACGGTGCCACTTTCTGCCATCAAAAAGTGCTCTCAGCGGAAGCCTTTGGGTACACCTGAACTCCCTGGGGGAGCCTTTACACCCCCACACTCAACAGGACTCTGCGTCTTCACTCTTTCCTAACAACCCTAAACATAAGCCTAACCGGAACAAGAAGCTCAACCCGAGTTAGACCCGAAAAAACACGTACGGTGCCACTTTCTGCCATCAAAAAGTGCTCTCAGCGGAAGCCTTTGGGTACACCTGAACTCCCTGGGGGAGCCTTTACGCAACCCCACACTCAACAGGACTCTGCGTCTTCACTCTTTCCTAACAACCCTAAACATAACCCTAACCGCAACAAGAAGCTGAACCCGAGTTAGACCCGAAAAAACACGTACGGTGCCACTTTCTGCCATCAAAAAGTGCTCTCAGCGGAAGCCTTTGGGTACACCTGAACTCCCTGGGGGAGCCTTTACGCAACCCCACACTCAACAGGACTCTGCGTCTTCACTCTTTCCTAACAACCCTAAACATAACCCTAACCGCAACAAGAAGCTGAACCCGAGTTAGACCCGAAAAAACACGTACGGTGCCACTTTCTGCCATCAAAAAGTGCTCTCAGCGGAAGCCTTTGGGTACACCTGAACTCCCTGGGGGAGCCTTTACGCAACCCCACACTCAACAGGACTCTGCGTCTTCACTCTTTCCTAACAACCCTAAACATAACCCTAACCGCAACAAGAAGCTGAACCCGAGTTAGACCCGAAAAAACACGTACGGTGCCACTTTCTGCCATCAAAAAGTGCTCTCAGCGGAAGCCTTTGGGTACACCTGAACTCCCTGGGGGAGCCTTTACGCAACCCCACACTCAACAGGACTCTGCGTCTTCACTCTTTCCTAACAACCCTAAACATAACCCTAACCGCAACAAGAAGCTGAACCCGAGTTAGACCCGAAAAAACACGTACGGTGCCACTTTCTGCCATCAAAAAGTGCTCTCAGCGGAAGCCTTTGGGTACACCTGAACTCCCTGGGGGAGCCTTTACACAACCCCACACTCAACAGGACTCTGCGTCTTCACTCTTTCCTAACAACCCTAAACATAAGCCTAACCGGAACAAGAAGCTCAACCCGAGTTAGACCCGAAAAAACACGTACGGTGCCACTTTCTGCCATCAAAAAGTGCTCTCAGCGGAAGCCTTTGGGTACACCTGAACTCCCTGGGGGAGCCTTTACGCAACCCCACACTCAACAGGACTCTGCGTCTTCACTCTTTCCTAACAACCCTAAACATAACCCTAACCGCAACAAGAAGCTGAACCCGAGTTAGACCCGAAAAAACACGTACGGTGCCACTTTCTGCCATCAAAAAGTGCTCTCAGCGGAAGCCTTTGGGTACACCTGAACTCCCTGGGGGAGCCTTTACGCAACCCCACACTCAACAGGACTCTGCGTCTTCACTCTTTCCTAACAACCCTAAACATAACCCTAACCGCAACAAGAAGCTGAACCCGAGTTAGACCCGAAAAAACACGTACGGTGCCACTTTCTGCCATCAAAAAGTGCTCTCAGCGGAAGCCTTTGGGTACACCTGAACTCCCTGGGGGAGCCTTTACGCAACCCCACACTCAACAGGACTCTGCGTCTTCACTCTTTCCTAACAACCCTAAACATAACCCTAACCGCAACAAGAAGCTGAACCCGAGTTAGACCCGAAAAAACACGTACGGTGCCACTTTCTGCCATCAAAAAGTGCTCTCAGCGGAAGCCTTTGGGTACACCTGAACTCCCTGGGGGAGCCTTTACGCAACCCCACACTCAACAGGACTCTGCGTCTTCACTCTTTCCTAACAACCCTAAACATAACCCTAACCGCAACAAGAAGCTGAACCCGAGTTAGACCCGAAAAAACACGTACGGTGCCACTTTCTGCCATCAAAAAGTGCTCTCAGCGGAAGCCTTTGGGTACACCTGAACTCCCTGGGGGAGCCTTTACGCAACCCCACACTCAACAGGACTCTGCGTCTTCACTCTTTCCTAACAACCCTAAACATAACCCTAACCGCAACAAGAAGCTGAACCCGAGTTAGACCCGAAAAAACACGTACGGTGCCACTTTCTGCCATCAAAAAGTGCTCTCAGCGGAAGCCTTTGGGTACACCTGAACTCCCTGGGGGAGCCTTTACGCAACCCCACACTCAACAGGACTCTGCGTCTTCACTCTTTCCTAACAACCCTAAACATAACCCTAACCGCAACAAGAAGCTGAACCCGAGTTAGACCCGAAAAAACACGTACGGTGCCACTTTCTGCCATCAAAAAGTGATCTCAGCGGAAGCCTTTGGGTACACCTGAACTCCCTGGGGGAGCCTTTACGCAACCCCACACTCAACAGGACTCTGCGTCTTCGCTCTTTCCTAACAACCCTAAACATAACCCTAACCGCAACAAGAAGCTGAACCCGAGTTAGACCCGAAAAAACACGTACGGTGCCACTTTCTGCCATCAAAAAGTGCTCTCAGCGGAAGCCTTTGGGTACACCTGAACTCCCTGGGGGAGCCTTTACGCAACCCCACACTCAACAGGACTCTGCGTCTTCACTCTTTCCTAACAACCCTAAACATAACCCTAACCGCAACAAGAAGCTGAACCCGAGTTAGACCCGAAAAAACACGTACGGTGCCACTTTCTGCCATCAAAAAGTGCTCTCAGCGGAAGCCTTTGGGTACACCTGAACTCCCTGGGGGAGCCTTTACGCAACCCCACACTCAACAGGACTCTGCGTCTTCACTCTTTCCTAACAACCCTAAACATAACCCTAACCGCAACAAGAAGCTGAACCCGAGTTAGACCCGAAAAAACACGTACGGTGCCACTTTCTGCCATCAAAAAGTGCTCTCAGCGGAAGCCTTTGGGTACACCTGAACTCCCTGGGGGAGCCTTTACACAACCCCACACTCAACAGGACTCTGCGTCTTCACTCTTTCCTAACAACCCTAAACATAAGCCTAACCGGAACAAGAAGCTCAACCCGAGTTAGACCCGAAAAAACACGTACGGTGCCACTTTCTGCCATCAAAAAGTGCTCTCAGCGGAAGCCTTTGGGTACACCTGAACTCCCTGGGGGAGCCTTTACGCAACCCCACACTCAACAGGACTCTGCGTCTTCACTCTTTCCTAACAACCCTAAACATAACCCTAACCGCAACAAGAAGCTGAACCCGAGTTAGACCCGAAAAAACACGTACGGTGCCACTTTCTGCCATCAAAAAGTGCTCTCAGCGGAAGCCTTTGGGTACACCTGAACTCCCTGGGGGAGCCTTTACGCAACCCCACACTCAACAGGACTCTGCGTCTTCACTCTTTCCTAACAACCCTAAACATAACCCTAACCGCAACAAGAAGCTGAACCCGAGTTAGACCCGAAAAAACACGTACGGTGCCACTTTCTGCCATCAAAAAGTGCTCTCAGCGGAAGCCTTTGGGTACACCTGAACTCCCTGGGGGAGCCTTTACGCAACCCCACACTCAACAGGACTCTGCGTCTTCACTCTTTCCTAACAACCCTAAACATAACCCTAACCGCAACAAGAAGCTGAACCCGAGTTAGACCCGAAAAAACACGTACGGTGCCACTTTCTGCCATCAAAAAGTGCTCTCAGCGGAAGCCTTTGGGTACACCTGAACTCCCTGGGGGAGCCTTTACGCAACCCCACACTCAACAGGACTCTGCGTCTTCACTCTTTCCTAACAACCCTAAACATAACCCTAACCGCAACAAGAAGCTGAACCCGAGTTAGACCCGAAAAAACACGTACGGTGCCACTTTCTGCCATCAAAAAGTGCTCTCAGCGGAAGCCTTTGGGTACACCTGAACTCCCTGGGGGAGCCTTTACGCAACCCCACACTCAACAGGACTCTGCGTCTTCACTCTTTCCTAACAACCCTAAACATAACCCTAACCGCAACAAGAAGCTGAACCCGAGTTAGACCCGAAAAAACACGTACGGTGCCACTTTCTGCCATCAAAAAGTGCTCTCAGCGGAAGCCTTTGGGTACACCTGAACTCCCTGGGGGAGCCTTTACGCAACCCCACACTCAACAGGACTCTGCGTCTTCACTCTTTCCTAACAACCCTAAACATAACCCTAACCGCAACAAGAAGCTGAACCCGAGTTAGACCCGAAAAAACACGTACGGTGCCACTTTCTGCCATCCAAAAGTGCTCTCAGCGGAAGCCTTTGGGTACACCTGAACTCCCTGGGGGAGCCTTTACGCAACCCCACACTCAACAGGACTCTGCGTCTTCACTCTTTCCTAACAACCCTAAACATAACCCTAACCGCAACAAGAAGCTGAACCCGAGTTAGACCCGAAAAAACACGTACGGTGCCACTTTCTGCCATCAAAAAGTGCTCTCAGCGGAAGCCTTTGGGTACACGTGAACTCCCTGGGGGAGCCTTTACGCAACCCCACACTCAACAGGACTCTGCGTCTTCACTCTTTCCTAACAACCCTAAACATAACCCTAACCGCAACAAGAAGCTGAACCCGAGTTAGACCCGAAAAAACACGTACGGTGCCACTTTCTGCCATCAAAAAGTGCTCTCAGCGGAAGCCTTTGGGTACACGTGAACTCCCTGGGGGAGCCTTTACGCAACCCCACACTCAACAGGACTCTGCGTCTTCACTCTTTCCTAACAACCCTAAACATAACCCTAACCGCAACAAGAAGCTGAACCCGAGTTAGACCCGAAAAAACACGTACGGTGCCACTTTCTGCCATCCAAAAGTGCTCTCAGCGGAAGCCTTTGGGTACACCTGAACTCCCTGGGGGAGCCTTTACGCAACCCCACACTCAACAGGACTCTGCGTCTTCACTCTTTCCTAACAACCCTAAACATAACCCTAACCGCAACAAGAAGCTGAACCCGAGTTAGACCCGAAAAAACACGTACGGTGCCACTTTCTGCCATCAAAAAGTGCTCTCAGCGGAAGCCTTTGGGTACACCTGAACTCCCTGGGGGAGCCTTTACGCAACCCCACACTCAACAGGACTCTGCGTCTTCACTCTTTCCTAACAACCCTAAACATAACCCTAACCGCAACAAGAAGCTGAACCCGAGTTAGACCCGAAAAAACACGTACGGTGCCACTTTCTGCCATCAAAAAGTGCTCTCAGCGGAAGCCTTTGGGTACACCTGAACTCCCTGGGGGAGCCTTTACGCAACCCCACACTCAACAGGACTCTGAGTCTTCACTCTTTCCTAACAACCCTAAACATAACCCTAACCGCAACAAGAAGCTGAACCCGAGTTAGACCCGAAAAAACACGTACGGTGCCACTTTCTGCCATCAAAAAGTGCTCTCAGCGGAAGCCTTTGGGTACACCTGAACTCCCTGGGGGAGCCTTTACGCAACCCCACACTCAACAGGACTCTGCGTCTTCACTCTTTCCTAACAACCCTAAACATAACCCTAACCGCAACAAGAAGCTGAACCCGAGTTAGACCCGAAAAAACACGTACGGTGCCACTTTCTGCCATCAAAAAGTGCTCTCAGCGGAAGCCTTTGGGTACACGTGAACTCCCTGGGGGAGCCTTTACGCAACCCCACACTCAGCAGGACTCTGCGTCTTCACTCTTTCCTAACAACCCTAAACATAACCCTAACCGCAACAAGAAGCTGAACCCGAGTTAGACCCGAAAAAACACGTACGGTGCCACTTTCTGCCATCAAAAAGTGCTCTCAGCGGAAGCCTTTGGGTACACCTGAACTCCCTGGGGGAGCCTTTACGCAACCCCACACTCAACAGGACTCTGCGTCTTCACTCTTTCCTAACAACCCTAAACATAACCCTAACCGCAACAAGAAGCTGAACCCGAGTTAGACCCGAAAAAACACGTACGGTGCCACTTTCTGCCATCAAAAAGTGCTCTCAGCGGAAGCCTTTGGGTACACCTGAACTCCCTGGGGGAGCCTTTACGCAACCCCACACTCAACAGGACTCTGCGTCTTCACTCTTTCCTAACAACCCTAAACATAACCCTAACCGCAACAAGAAGCTGAACCCGAGTTAGACCCGAAAAAACACGTACGGTGCCACTTTCTGCCATCAAAAAGTGCTCTCAGCGGAAGCCTTTGGGTACACCTGAACTCCCTGGGGGAGCCTTTACGCAACCCCACACTCAACAGGACTCTGCGTCTTCACTCTTTCCTAACAACCCTGAACATAACCCTAACCGCAACAAGAAGCTGAACCCGAGTTAGACCCGAAAAAACACGTACGGTGCCACTTTCTGCCATCAAAAAGTGCTCTCAGCGGAAGCCTTTGGGTACACGTGAACTCCCTGGGGGAGCCTTTACGCAACCCCACACTCAACAGGACTCTGCGTCTTCACTCTTTCCTAACAACCCTAAACATAACCCTAACCGCAACAAGAAGCTCAACCCGAGTTAGACCCGAAAAAACACGTACGGTGCCACTTTCTGCCATCAAAAAGTGCTCTCAGCGGAAGCCTTTGGGTACACCTGAACTCCCTGGGGGAGCCTTTACGCAACCCCACACTCAACAGGACTCTGCGTTTTCACTCTTTCCTAACAACCCTAAACATAACCCTAACCGCAACAAGAAGCTGAACCCGAGTTAGACCCGAAAAAACACGTACGGTGCCACTTTCTGCCATCAAAAAGTGCTCTCAGCGGAAGCCTTTCGGTACACCTGAACTCCCTGGGGGAGCCTTTACGCAACCCCACACTCAACAGGACTCTGCGTCTTCACTCTTTCCTAACAACCCTGAACATAACCCTAACCGCAACAAGAAGCTGAACCCGAGTTAGACCCGAAAAAACACGTACGGTGCCACTTTCTGCCATCAAAAAGTGCTCTCAGCGGAAGCCTTTGGGTACACGTGAACTCCCTGGGGGAGCCTTTACGCAACCCCACACTCAACAGGACTCTGCGTCTTCACTCTTTCCTAACAACCCTAAACATAACCCTAACCGCAACAAGAAGCTGAACCCGAGTTAGACCCGAAAAAACACGTACGGTGCCACTTTCTGCCATCAAAAAGTGCTCTCAGCGGAAGCCTTTGGGTACACCTGAACTCCCTGGGGGAGTCTTTACGCAACCCCACACTCAACAGGACGCTGCGTTTTCACTCTTTCCTAACAACCCTAAACATAAGCCTAACCGCAACAAGAAGCTGAACCCGAGTTAGACCCGAAAAAACACGTACGGTGCCACTTTCTGCCATCCAAAAGTGCTCTCAGCGGAAGCCTTTGGGTACACCTGAACTCCCTGGGGGAGCCTTTACGCAACCCCACACTCAACAGGACTCTGCGTCTTCACTCTTTCCTAACAACCCTAAACACAACCCTAACCGCAACAAGAAGCTGAACCCGAGTTAGACCCGAAAAAACACGTACGGTGCCACTTTCTGCCATCAAAAAGTGCTCTCAGCGGAAGCCTTTGGGTACACCTGAACTCCCTGGGGGAGCCTTTACGCAACCCCACACTCAACAGGACTCTGCGTCTTCACTCTTTCCTAACAACCCTAAACATAACCCTAACCGCAACAAGAAGCTCAACCCGAGTTAGACCCGAAAAAACACGTACGGTGCCACTTCCTGCCATCAAAAAGTGCTCTCAGCGGAAGCCTTTGGGTACACCTGAACTCCCTGGGGGAGCCTTTACGCAACCCCACACTCAACAGGACTCTGCGTCTTCACTCTTTCCTAACAACCCTAAACATAACCCTAACCGCAACAAGAAGCTGAACCCGAGTTAGACCCGAAAAAACACGTACGGTGCCACTTTCTGCCATCAAAAAGTGCTCTCAGCGGAAGCCTTTGGGTACACCTGAACTCCCTGGGGGAGCCTTTACGCAACCCCACACTCAACAGGACTCTGCGTCTTCACTCTTTCCTAACAACCCTAAACATAACCCTAACCGCAACAAGAAGCTGAACCCGAGTTAGACCCGAAAAAACACGTACGGTGCCACTTTCTGCCATCAAAAAGTGCTCTCAGCGGAAGCCTTTGGGTACACCTGAACTCCCTGGGGGAGCCTTTACGCAACCCCACACTCAACAGGACTCTGCGTCTTCACTCTTTCCTAACAACCCTAAACATAACCCTAACCGCAACAAGAAGCTCAACCCGAGTTAGACCCGAAAAAACACGTACGGTGCCACTTTCTGCCATCAAAAAGTGCTCTCAGCGGAAGCCTTTGGGTACACCTGAACTCCCTGGGGGAGCCTTTACGCAACCGCACACTCAACAGGACTCTGCGTCTTCACTCTTTCCTAACAACCCTAAACATAACCCTAACCGCAACAAGAAGCTCAACCCGAGTTAGACCCGAAAAAACACGTACGGTGCCACTTTCTGCCATCAAAAAGTGCTCTCAGCGGAAGCCTTTGGGTACACTTGAACTCCCTGGGGGAGCCTTTACGCAACCCCACACTCAACAGGACTCTGCGTCTTCACTCTTTCCTAACAACCCTAAACATAAGCCTAACCGCAACAAGAAGCTGAACCCGAGTTAGACCCGAAAAAACATGTACGGTGCCACTTTCTGCCATCAAAAAGTGCTCTCAGCGGAAGCCTTTGGGAACACCTGAACTCCCTGGGGGAGCCTTTACGCAACCCCACACTCAACAGGACTCTGCGTCTTCACTCTTTCCTAACAACCCTAAACATAACCCTAACCGCAACAAGAAGCTGAACCCGAGTTAGACCCGAAAAAACACGTACGGTGCCACTTTCTGCCATCAAAAAGTGCTCTCAGCGGAAGCCTTTGGGTACACCTGAACTCCCTGGGGGAGCCTTTACGCAACCCCACACTCAACAGGACTCTGCGTCTTCACTCTTTCCTAACAACCCTAAACATAACCCTAACTGCAACAAGAAGCTCAACCCGAGTTAGACCCGAAAAAACACGTACGGTGCCACTTTCTGCCATCAAAAAGTGCTCTCAGCGGAAGCCTTTGGGTACACCTGAACTCCCTGGGGGAGCCTTTACGCAACCCCACACTCAACAGGACTCTGCGTCTTCACTCTTTCCTAACAACCCTAAACATAACCCTAACCGCAACAAGAAGCTCAACCCGAGTTAGACCCGAAAAAACACGTACGGTGCCACTTTCTGCCATCAAAAAGTGCTCTCAGCGGATGCCTTTGGGTACACCTGAGCTCCCTGGGGGAGCCTTTACGCAACCCCACACTCAACAGGACTCTGCGTCTTCACTCTTTCCTAACAACCCTGAACATAACCCTAACCGCAACAAGAAGCTGAACCCGAGTTAGACCCGAAAAAACACGTACGGTGCCACTTTCTGCCATCAAAAAGTGCTCTCAGCGGAAGCCTTTGGGTACACCTGAACTCCCTGGGGGAGCCTTTACGCAACCCCACACTCAGCAGGACTCTGCGTCTTCACTCTTTCCTAACAACCCTAAACATAACCCTAACCGCAACAAGAAGCTGAACCCGAGTTAGACCCGAAAAAACACGTACGGTGCCACTTTCTGCCATCAAAAAGTGCTCTCAGCGGAAGCCTTTGGGTACACCTGAACTCCCTGGGGGAGCCTTTACGCAACCCCACACTCAACAGGACTCTGCGTCTTCACTCTTTCCTAACAACCCTAAACATAACCCTAACCGCAACAAGAAGCTGAACCCGAGTTAGACCCGAAAAAACACGTACGGTGCCACTTTCTGCCATCAAAAAGTGCTCTCAGCGGAAGCCTTTGGGAACACCTGAACTCCCTGGGGGAGCCTTTACACAACCCCACACTCAACAGGACTCTGCGTCTTCACTCTTTCCTAACAACCCTAAACATAAGCCTAACCGGAACAAGAAGCTCAACCCGAGTTAGACCCGAAAAAACACGTACGGTGCCACTTTCTGCCATCAAAAAGTGCTCTCAGCGGAAGCCTTTGGGTACACGTGAACTCCCTGGGGGAGCCTTTACGCAACCCCACACTCAACAGGACTCTGCGTCTTCACTCTTTCCTAACAACCCTAAACATAACCCTAACCGCAACAAGAAGCTGAACCCGAGTTAGACCCGAAAAAACACGTACGGTGCCACTTTCTGCCATCAAAAAGTGCTCTCAGCGGAAGCCTTTGGGTACACCTGAACTCCCTGGGGGAGCCTTTACGCAACCCCACACTCAACAGGACTCTGCGTCTTCACTCTTTCCTAACAACCCTAAACATAACCCTAACCGCAACAAGAAGCTGAACCCGAGTTAGACCCGAAAAAACACGTACGGTGCCACTTTCTGCCATCAAAAAGTGCTCTCAGCGGAAGCCTTTGGGTACACCTGAACTCCCTGGGGGAGCCTTTACGCAACCCCACACTCAACAGGACTCTGCGTCTTCACTCTTTCCTAACAACCCTAAACATAACCCTAACCGCAACAAGAAGCTGAACCCGAGTTAGACCCGAAAAAACACGTACGGTGCCACTTTCTGCCATCAAAAAGTGCTCTCAGCGGAAGCCTTTGGGTACACCTGAACTCCCTGGGGGAGCCTTTACGCAACCCCACACTCAACAGGACTCTGCGTCTTCACTCTTTCCTAACAACCCTAAACATAACCCTAACCGCAACAAGAAGCTGAACCCGAGTTAGACCCGAAAAAACACGTACGGTGCCACTTTCTGCCATCAAAAAGTGCTCTCAGCGGAAGCCTTTGGGTACACCTGAACTCCCTGGGGGAGCCTTTACGCAACCCCACACTCAACAGGACTCTGCGTCTTCACTCTTTCCTAACAACCCTAAACATAACCCTAACCGCAACAAGAAGCTCAACCCGAGTTAGACCCGAAAAAACACGTACGGTGCCACTTTCTGCCATCAAAAAGTGCTCTCAGCGGAAGCCTTTGGGTACACCTGAACTCCCTGGGGGAGCCTTTACGCAACCCCACACTCAACAGGACTCTGCGTCTTCACTCTTTCCTAACAACCCTAAACATAACCCTAACCGCAACAAGAAGCTGAACCCGAGTTAGACCCGAAAAAACACGTACGGTGCCACTTTCTGCCATCAAAAAGTGCTCTCAGCGGAAGCCTTTGGGTACACCTGAACTCCCTGGGGGAGCCTTTACGCAACCCCACACTCAACAGGACTCTGCGTCTTCACTCTTTCCTAACAACCCTAAACATAACCCTAACCGCAACAAGAAGCTGAACCCGAGTTAGACCCGAAAAAACACGTACGGTGCCACTTTCTGCCATCAAAAAGTGCTCTCAGCGGAAGCCTTTGGGTACACCTGAACTCCCTGGGGGAGCCTTTACGCAACCCCACACTCAACAGGACTCTGCGTCTTCACTCTTTCCTAACAACCCTAAACATAACCCTAACCGCAACAAGAAGCTGAACCCGAGTTAGACCCGAAAAAACACGTACGGTGCCACTTTCTGCCATCAAAAAGTGCTCTCAGCGGAAGCCTTTGGGTACACCTGAACTCCCTGGGGGAGCCTTTACGCAACCCCACACTCAGCAGGACTCTGCGTCTTCACTCTTTCCTAACAACCCTAAACATAACCCTAACCGCAACAAGAAGCTCAACCCGAGTTAGACCCGAAAAAACACGTACGGTGCCACTTTCTGCCATCAAAAAGTGCTCTCAGCGGAAGCCTTTGGGTACACCTGAACTCCCTGGGGGAGCCTTTACGCAACCCCACACTCAACAGGACTCTGCGTCTTCGCTCTTTCCTAACAACCCTAAACATAACCCTAACCGCAACAAGAAGCTGAACCCGAGTTAGACCCGAAAAAACACGTACGGTGCCACTTTCTGCCATCAAAAAGTGCTCTCAGCGGAAGCCTTTGGGTACACCTGAACTCCCTGGGGGAGCCTTTACGCAACCCCACACTCAACAGGACTCTGCGTCTTCACTCTTTCCTAACAACCCTAAACATAACCCTAACCGCAACAAGAAGCTGAACCCGAGTTAGACCCGAAAAAACACGTACGGTGCCACTTTCTGCCATCAAAAAGTGCTCTCAGCGGAAGCCTTTGGGTACACCTGAACTCCCTGGGGGAGCCTTTACGCAACCCCACACTCAACAGGACTCTGCGTCTTCACTCTTTCCTAACAACCCTGAACATAACCCTAACCGCAACAAGAAGCTGAACCCGAGTTAGACCCGAAAAAACACGTACGGTGCCACTTTCTGCCATCAAAAAGTGCTCTCAGCGGAAGCCTTTGGGTACACGTGAACTCCCTGGGGGAGCCTTTACGCAACCCCACACTCAACAGGACTCTGCGTCTTCACTCTTTCCTAACAACCCTAAACATAACCCTAACCGCAACAAGAAGCTCAACCCGAGTTAGACCCGAAAAAACACGTACGGTGCCACTTTCTGCCATCAAAAAGTGCTCTCAGCGGAAGCCTTTGGGTACACCTGAACTCCCTGGGGGAGTCTTTACGCAACCCCACACTCAACAGGACTCTGCGTTTTCACTCTTTCCTAACAACCCTAAACATAACCCTAACCGCAACAAGAAGCTGAACCCGAGTTAGACCCGAAAAAACACGTACGGTGCCACTTTCTGCCATCAAAAAGTGCTCTCAGCGGAAGCCTTTGGGTACACCTGAACTCCCTGGGGGAGCCTTTACGCAACCCCACACTCAACAGGACTCTGCGTCTTCACTCTTTCCTAACAACCCTGAACATAACCCTAACCGCAACAAGAAGCTGAACCCGAGTTAGACCCGAAAAAACACGTACGGTGCCACTTTCTGCCATCAAAAAGTGCTCTCAGCGGAAGCCTTTGGGTACACGTGAACTCCCTGGGGGAGCCTTTACGCAACCCCACACTCAACAGGACTCTGCGTCTTCACTCTTTCCTAACAACCCTAAACATAACCCTAACCGCAACAAGAAGCTCAACCCGAGTTAGACCCGAAAAAACACGTACGGTGCCACTTTCTGCCATCAAAAAGTGCTCTCAGCGGAAGCCTTTGGGTACACCTGAACTCCCTGGGGGAGTCTTTACGCAACCCCACACTCAACAGGACTCTGCGTTTTCACTCTTTCCTAACAACCCTAAACATAAGCCTAACCGGAACAAGAAGCTGAACCCGACTTAGACCCGAAAAAACACGTACGGTGCCACTTTCTGCCATCCAAAAGTGCTCTCAGCGGAAGCCTTTGGGTACACCTGAACTCCCTGGGGGAGCCTTTACGCAACCCCACACTCAACAGGACTCTGCGTCTTCACTCTTTCCTAACAACCCTAAACACAACCCTAACCGCAACAAGAAGCTGAACCCGAGTTAGACCCGAAAAAACACGTACGGTGCCACTTTCTGCCATCAAAAAGTGCTCTCAGCGGAAGCCTTTGGGTACACCTGAACTCCCTGGGGGAGCCTTTACGCAACCCCACACTCAACAGGACTCTGCGTCTTCACTCTTTCCTAACAACCCTAAACATAACCTTAACCGCAACAAGAAGCTCAACCCGAGTTAGACCCGAAAAAACACGTACGGTGCCACTTCCTGCCATCAAAAAGTGCTCTCAGCGGAAGCCTTTGGGTACACCTGAACTCCCTGGGGGAGCCTTTACGCAACCCCACACTCAACAGGACTCTGCGTCTTCACTCTTTCCTAACAACCCTAAACATAACCCTAACCGCAACAAGAAGCTGAACCCGAGTTAGACCCGAAAAAACACGTACGGTGCCACTTTCTGCCATCAAAAAGTGCTCTCAGCGGAAGCCTTTGGGTACACCTGAACTCCCTGGGGGAGCCTTTATGCAACCCCACACTCAACAGGACTCTGCGTCTTCACTCTTTCCTAACAACCCTAAACATAACCCTAACCGCAACAAGAAGCTGAACCCGAGTTAGACCCGAAAAAACACGTACGGTGCCACTTTCTGCCATCAAAAAGTGCTCTCAGCGGAAGCCTTTGGGTACACCTGAACTCCCTGGGGGAGCCTTTACGCAACCCCACACTCAACAGGACTCTGCGTCTTCACTCTTTCCTAACAACCCTAAACATAACCTTAACCGCAACAAGAAGCTCAACCCGAGTTAGACCCGAAAAAACATGTACGGTGCCACTTTCTGCCATCAAAAAGTGCTCTCAGCGGAAGCCTTTGGGTACACCTGAACTCCCTGGGGGAGCCTTTACGCAACCCCACACTCAACAGGACTCTGCGTCTTCACTCTTTCCTAACAACCCTAAACATAACCCTAACCGCAACAAGAAGCTCAACCCGAGTTAGACCCGAAAAAACACGTACGGTGCCACTTTCTGCCATCAAAAAGTGCTCTCAGCGGAAGCCTTTGGGTACACCTGAACTCCCTGGGGGAGCCTTTACGCAACCCCGCACTCAACAGGACTCTGCGTCTTCACTCTTTCCTAACAACCCTAAACATAACCCTAACCGCAACAAGAAGCTGAACCCGAGTTAGACCCGAAAAAACACGTACGGTGCCACTTTCTGCCATCAAAAAGTGCTCTCAGCGGATGCCTTTGGGTACACCTGAGCTCCCTGGGGGAGCCTTTACGCAACCCCACACTCAACAGGACTCTGCGTCTTCACTCTTTCCTAACAACCCTGAACATAACCCTAACCGCAACAAGAAGCTGAACCCGAGTTAGACCCGAAAAAACACGTACGGTGCCACTTTCTGCCATCAAAAAGTGCTCTCAGCGGAAGCCTTTGGGTACACCTGAACTCCCTGGGGGAGCCTTTACGCAACCCCACACTCAGCAGGACTCTGCGTCTTCACTCTTTCCTAACAACCCTAAACATAACCCTAACCGCAACAAGAAGCTGAACCCGAGTTAGACCCGAAAAAACACGTACGGTGCCACTTTCTGCCATCAAAAAGTGCTCTCAGCGGAAGCCTTTGGGTACACCTGAACTCCCTGGGGGAGCCTTTACGCAACCCCACACTCAACAGGACTCTGCGTCTTCACTCTTTCCTAACAACCCTAAACATAACCCTAACCGCAACAAGAAGCTGAACCCGAGTTAGACCCGAAAAAACACGTACGGTGCCACTTTCTGCCATCAAAAAGTGCTCTCAGCGGAAGCCTTTGGGTACACCTGAACTCCCTGGGGGAGCCTTTACGCAACCCCACACTCAACAGGACTCTGCGTCTTCACTCTTTCCTAACAACCCTAAACATAACCCTAACCGCAACAAGAAGCTGAACCCGAGTTAGACCCGAAAAAACACGTACGGTGCCACTTTCTGCCATCAAAAAGTGCTCTCAGCGGAAGCCTTTGGGTACACCTGAACTCCCTGGGGGAGCCTTTACGCAACCCCACACTCAACAGGACTCTGCGTCTTCACTCTTTCCTAACAACCCTAAACATAACCCTAACCGCAACAAGAAGCTGAACCCGAGTTAGACCCGAAAAAACACGTACGGTGCCACTTTCTGCCATCCAAAAGTGCTCTCAGCGGAAGCCTTTGGGTACACCTGAACTCCCTGGGGGAGCCTTTACGCAACCCCACACTCAACAGGACTCTGCGTCTTCACTCTTTCCTAACAACCCTAAACATAACCCTAACCGCAACAAGAAGCTGAACCCGAGTTAGACCCGAAAAAACACGTACGGTGCCACTTTCTGCCATCAAAAAGTGCTCTCAGCGGAAGCCTTTGGGTACACCTGAACTCCCTGGGGGAGCCTTTACACAACCCCACACTCAACAGGACTCTGCGTCTTCACTCTTTCCTAACAACCCTAAACATAACCCTAACCGCAACAAGAAGCTGAACCCGAGTTAGACCCGAAAAAACACGTACGGTGCCACTTTCTGCCATCCAAAAGTGCTCTCAGCGGAAGCCTTTGGGTACACCTGAACTCCCTGGGGGAGCCTTTACGCAACCCCACACTCATCATGACTCTGCGTCTTCACTCTTTCCTAAAAACCCTAAACATAACCCTAACCGCAACAAGAAGCTGAACCCGAGTTAGACCCGAAAAACACGTACGGTGCCACTTTCTGCCATCAAAAAGTGCTCTCAGCGGAAGCCTTTGGGAACACCTGAACTCCCTTGGGGAGCCTTTACACAACCCCACACTCAACAGGACTCTGCGTCTTCACTCTTTCCTAACAACCCTAAACATAAGCCTAACCGGAACAAGAAGCTCAACCCGAGTTAGGCCCGAAAAAACACGTACGGTGCCACTTTCTGCCATCAAAAAGTGCTCTCAGCGGAAGCCTTTGGGTACACCTGAACTCCCTGGCGGAGCCTTTACGCAACCCCACACTCAACAGGACTCTGCGTCTTCACTCTTTCCTAACAACCCTAAACATAACCCTAACCGCAACAAGAAGCTGAACCCGAGTTAGACCCGAAAAAACACGTACGGTGCCACTTTCTGCCATCAAAAAGTGCTCTCAGCGGAAGCCTTTGGGTACACCTGAACTCCCTGGGGGAGCCTTTACGCAACCCCACACTCAACAGGACTCTGCGTCTTCACTCTTTCCTAACAACCCTAAACATAACCCTAACCGCAACAAGAAGCTGAACCCGAGTTAGACCCGAAAAAACACGTACGGTGCCACTTTCTGCCATCAAAAAGTGCTCTCAGCGGAAGCCTTTGGGTACACCTGAACTCCCTGGGGGAGCC
>NW_027663532.1:0-10000 GCF_964034855.1 Anser brachyrhynchus | reverse complement strand
AGCGGAAGCCTTTGGGTACACCTGAACTCCCTGGGGGAGCCTTTACGCAACCCCACACTCAACAGGACTCTGCGTCTTCGCTCTTTCCTAACAACCCTAAACATAACCCTAACCGCAACAAGAAGCTGAACCCGAGTTAGACCCGAAAAAACACGTACGGTGCCACTTTCTGCCATCAAAAAGTGCTCTCAGCGGAAGCCTTTGGGTACACCTGAACTCCCTGGGGGAGCCTTTACACAACCCCACACTCAACAGGACTCTGCGTCTTCGCTCTTACCTAACAACCCTAAACATAACCCTAACCGCAACAAGAAGCTCAACCCGAGTTAGACCCGAAAAATCACGTACGGTGCCACTTTCTGCCATCAAAAAGTGCTCTCAGCGGAAGCCTTTGGGTACACCTGAACTCCCTGGGGGAGCCTTTACGCAACCCCACACTCAACAGGACTCTGCGTCTTCACTCTTTCCTAACAACCCTAAACATAACCCTAACCGCGACAAGAAGCTGAACCCGAGTTAGACCCGAAAAAACACGTACGGTGCCACTTTCTGCCATCAAAAAGTGCTCTCAGCGGAAGCCTTTGGGTACACCTGAACTCCCTGGGGGAGCCTTTACGCAACCCCACACTCAACAGGACTCTGCGTCTTCACTCTTTCCTAACAACCCTAAACATAACCCTAACCGCAACAAGAAGCTGAACCCGAGTTAGACCCGAAAAAACACGTACGGTGCCACTTTCTGCCATCAAAAAGTGCTCTCAGCGGAAGCCTTTGGGTACACGTGAACTCCCTGGGGGAGCCTTTACGCAACCCCACACTCAACAGGACTCTGCGTCTTCACTCTTTCCTAACAACCCTAAACATAACCCTAACCGCAACAAGAAGCTGAACCCGAGTTAGACCCGAAAAAACACGTACGGTGCCACTTTCTGCCATCAAAAAGTGCTCTCAGCGGAAGCCTTTGGGTACACCTGAACTCCCTGGGGGAGCCTTTACGCAACCCCACACTCAACAGGACTCTGCGTCTTCACTCTTTCCTAACAACCCTAAACATAACCCTAACCGCAACAAGAAGCTGAACCCGAGTTAGACCCGAAAAAACACGTACGGTGCCACTTTCTGCCATCAAAAAGTGCTCTCAGCGGAAGCCTTTGGGTACACCTGAACTCCCTGGGGGAGCCTTTACGCAACCCCACACTCAACAGGACTCTGCGTCTTCACTCTTTCCTAACAACCCTAAACATAACCCTAACCGCAACAAGAAGCTGAACCCGAGTTAGACCCGAAAAAACACGTACGGTGCCACTTTCTGCCATCAAAAAGTGCTCTCAGCGGAAGCCTTTGGGTACACCTGAACTCCCTGGGGGAGCCTTTACGCAACCCCACACTCAACAGGACTCTGCGTCTTCACTCTTTCCTAACAACCCTAAACATAACCCTAACCGCAACAAGAAGCTGAACCCGAGTTAGACCCGAAAAAACACGTACGGTGCCACTTTCTGCCATCAAAAAGTGCTCTCAGCGGAAGCCTTTGGGTACACCTGAACTCCCTGGGGGAGCCTTTACGCAACCCCACACTCAACAGGACTCTGCGTCTTCGCTCTTTCCTAACAACCCTAAACATAACCCTAACCGCAACAAGAAGCTGAACCCGAGTTAGACCCGAAAAAACACGTACGGTGCCACTTTCTGCCATCAAAAAGTGCTCTCAGCGGAAGCCTTTGGGTACACCTGAACTCCCTGGGGGAGCCTTTACGCAACCCCACACTCAACAGGACTCTGCGTCTTCACTCTTTCCTAACAACCCTAAACATAACCCTAACCGCAACAAGAAGCTCAACCCGAGTTAGACCCGAAAAAACACGTACGGTGCCACTTTCTGCCATCAAAAAGTGCTCTCAGCGGAAGCCTTTGGGTACACCTGAACTCCCTGGGGGAGCCTTTACGCAACCCCGCACTCAACAGGACTCTGCGTCTTCACTCTTTCCTAACAACCCTAAACATAACCCTAACCGCAACAAGAAGCTGAACCCGAGTTAGACCCGAAAAAACACGTACGGTGCCACTTTCTGCCATCAAAAAGTGCTCTCAGCGGAAGCCTTTGGGTACACCTGAACTCCCTGGGGGAGCCTTTACGCAACCCCACACTCAACAGGACTCTGCGTCTTCACTCTTTCCTAACAACCCTAAACATAACCCTAACCGCAACAAGAAGCTCAACCCGAGTTAGACCCGAAAAAACACGTACGGTGCCACTTTCTGCCATCAAAAAGTGCTCTCAGCGGAAGCCTTTGGGTACACCTGAACTCCCTGGGGGAGCCTTTACGCAACCCCACACTCAACAGGACTCTGCGTCTTCACTCTTTCCTAACAACCCTAAACATAACCCTAACCGCAACAAGAAGCTGAACCCGAGTTAGACCCGAAAAAACACGTACGGTGCCACTTTCTGCCATCAAAAAGTGCTCTCAGCGGAAGCCTTTGGGTACACCTGAACTCCCTGGGGGAGCCTTTACGCAACCCCACACTCAACAGGACTCTGCGTCTTCACTCTTTCCTAACAACCCTAAACATAACCCTAACCGCAACAAGAAGCTGAACCCGAGTTAGACCCGAAAAAACACGTACGGTGCCACTTTCTGCCATCAAAAAGTGCTCTCAGCGGAAGCCTTTGGGTACACCTGAACTCCCTGGGGGAGCCTTTACGCAACCCCACACTCAACAGGACTCTGCGTCTTCACTCTTTCCTAACAACCCTAAACATAACCCTAACCGCAACAAGAAGCTGAACCCGAGTTAGACCCGAAAAAACACGTACGGTGCCACTTTCTGCCATCAAAAAGTGCTCTCAGCGGAAGCCTTTGGGTACACCTGAACTCCCTGGGGGAGCCTTTACGCAACCCCACACTCAACAGGACTCTGCGTCTTCACTCTTTCCTAACAACCCTAAACATAACCCTAACCGCAACAAGAAGCTGAACCCGAGTTAGACCCGAAAAAACACGTACGGTGCCACTTTCTGCCATCAAAAAGTGCTCTCAGCGGAAGCCTTTGGGTACACGTGAACTCCCTGGGGGAGCCTTTACGCAACCCCACACTCAACAGGACTCTGCGTCTTCACTCTTTCCTAACAACCCTAAACATAACCCTAACCGCAACAAGAAGCTCAACCCGAGTTAGACCCGAAAAAACACGTACGGTGCCACTTTCTGCCGTCAAAAAGTGCTCTCAGCGGAAGCCTTTGGGTACACGTGAACTCCCTGGGGGAGCCTTTACGCAACCCCACACTCAACAGGACTCTGCGTCTTCACTCTTTCCTAACAACCCTAAACATAACCCTAACCGCAACAAGAAGCTGAACCCGAGTTAGACCCGAAAAAACACGTACGGTGCCACTTTCTGCCATCAAAAAGTGCTCTCAGCGGAAGCCTTTGGGTACACCTGAACTCCCTGGGGGAGCCTTTACGCAACCCCACACTCAACAGGACTCTGCGTCTTCACTCTTTCCTAACAACCCTAAACATAACCCTAACCGCAACAAGAAGCTGAACCCGAGTTAGACCCGAAAAAACACGTACGGTGCCACTTTCTGCCATCAAAAAGTGCTCTCAGCGGAAGCCTTTGGGTACACGTGAACTCCCTGGGGGAGCCTTTACGCAACCCCACACTCAACAGGACTCTGCGTCTTCACTCTTTCCTAACAACCCTAAACATAACCCTAACCGCAACAAGAAGCTGAACCCGAGTTAGACCCGAAAAAACACGTACGGTGCCACTTTCTGCCATCCAAAAGTGCTCTCAGCGGAAGCCTTTGGGTACACGTGAACTCCCTGGGGGAGCCTTTACGCAACCCCACACTCAACAGGACTCTGCGTCTTCACTCTTTCCTAACAACCCTAAACATAACCCTAACCGCAACAAGAAGCTGAACCCGAGTTAGACCCGAAAAAACACGTACGGTGCCACTTTCTGCCATCAAAAAGTGCTCTCAGCGGAAGCCTTTGGGTACACCTGAACTCCCTGGGGGAGCCTTTACGCAACCCCACACTCAACACGACTGTGCGTTTTCAGTCTTTCCTAACAACCCTAACATAACCCTAACCGCAACAAGAAGCTGAACCCGAGTTAGACCCGAAAAAACACGTACGGTGCCACTTTCTGCCATCCAAAAGTGCTCTCAGCGGAAGCCTTTGGGTACACCTGAACTCCCTGGGGGAGCCTTTACGCAACCCCACACTCAACAGGACTCTGCGTCTTCGCTCTTTCCTAACAACCCTAAACATAACCCTAACCGCAACAAGAAGCTGAACCCGAGTTAGACCCGAAAAAACACGTACGGTGCCACTTTCTGCCATCAAAAAGTGCTCTCAGCGGAAGCCTTTGGGTACACGTGAACTCCCTGGGGGAGCCTTTACGCAACCCCACACTCAACAGGACTCTGCGTCTTCACTCTTTCCTAACAACCCTAAACATAACCCTAACCGCAACAAGAAGCTGAACCCGAGTTAGACCCGAAAAAACACGTACGGTGCCACTTTCTGCCATCAAAAAGTGCTCTCAGCGGAAGCCTTTGGGTACACCTGAACTCCCTGGGGGAGCCTTTACGCAACCCCACACTCAACAGGACTCTGCGTCTTCACTCTTTCCTAACAACCCTAAACATAACCCTAACCGCAACAAGAAGCTGAACCCGAGTTAGACCCGAAAAAACACGTACGGTGCCACTTTCTGCCATCAAAAAGTGCTCTCAGCGGAAGCCTTTGGGTACACCTGAACTCCCTGGGGGAGCCTTTACGCAACCCCACACTCAACAGGACTCTGCGTCTTCACTCTTTCCTAACAACCCTAAACATAACCCTAACCGCAACAAGAAGCTGAACCCGAGTTAGACCCGAAAAAACACGTACGGTGCCACTTTCTGCCATCAAAAAGTGCTCTCAGCGGAAGCATTTGGGTACACCTGAACTCCCTGGGGGAGCCTTTACGCAACCCCACACTCAACAGGACTCTGCGTCTTCACTCTTTCCTAACAACCCTAAACATAACCCTAACCGCAACAAGAAGCTCAACCCGAGTTAGACCCGAAAAAACACGTACGGTGCCACTTTCTGCCATCAAAAAGTGCTCTCAGCGGAAGCCTTTGGGTACACCTGAACTCCCTGGGGGAGCCTTTACGCAACCCCGCACTCAACAGGACTCTGCGTCTTCACTCTTTCCTAACAACCCTAAACATAACCCTAACCGCAACAAGAAGCTGAACCCGAGTTAGACCCGAAAAAACACGTACGGTGCCACTTTCTGCCATCAAAAAGTGCTCTCAGCGGAAGCCTTTGGGTACACCTGAACTCCCTGGGGGAGCCTTTACGCAACCCCACACTCAACAGGACTCTGCGTCTTCGCTCTTTCCTAACAACCCTAAACATAACCCTAACCGCAACAAGAAGCTGAACCCGAGTTAGACCCGAAAAAACACGTACGGTGCCACTTTCTGCCATCAAAAAGTGCTCTCAGCGGAAGCCTTTGGGTACACCTGAACTCCCTGGGGGAGCCTTTACGCAACCCCACACTCAACAGGACTCTGCGTCTTCACTCTTTCCTAACAACCCTAAACATAACCCTAACCGCAACAAGAAGCTCAACCCGAGTTAGACCCGAAAAAACACGTACGGTGCCACTTTCTGCCATCAAAAAGTGCTCTCAGCGGAAGCCTTTGGGTACACCTGAACTCCCTGGGGGAGCCTTTACGCAACCCCACACTCAACAGGACTCTGCGTCTTCACTCTTTCCTAACAACCCTAAACATAACCCTAACCGCAACAAGAAGCTCAACCCGAGTTAGACCCGAAAAAACACGTACGGTGCCACTTTCTGCCATCAAAAAGTGCTCTCAGCGGAAGCCTTTGGGTACACCTGAACTCCCTGGGGGAGCCTTTACGCAACCCCACACTCAACAGGACTCTGCGTCTTCACTCTTTCCTAACAACCCTAAACATAACCCTAACCGCAACAAGAAGCTGAACCCGAGTTAGACCCGAAAAAACACGTACGGTGCCACTTTCTGCCATCCAAAAGTGCTCTCAGCGGAAGCCTTTGGGTACACCTGAACTCCCTGGGGGAGCCTTTACGCAACCCCACACTCAACAGGACTCTGCGTCTTCACTCTTTCCTAACAACCCTAAACATAACCCTAACCGCAACAAGAAGCTGAACCCGAGTTAGACCCGAAAAAACACGTACGGTGCCACTTTCTGCCATCAAAAAGTGCTCTCAGCGGAAGCCTTTGGGTACACCTGAACTCCCTGGGGGAGCCTTTACGCAACCCCACACTCAACAGGACTCTGCGTCTTTACTCTTTCCTAACAACCCTAAACATAACCCTAACCGCAACAAGAAGCTGAACCCGAGTTAGACCCGAAAAAACACGTACGGTGCCACTTTCTGCCATCAAAAAGTGCTCTCAGCGGAAGCCTTTGGGTACACCTGAACTCCCTGGGGGAGCCTTTACGCAACCCCACACTCAACAGGACTCTGCGTCTTCGCTCTTTCCTAACAACCCTAAACATAACCCTAACCGCAACAAGAAGCTGAACCCGAGTTAGACCCGAAAAAACACGTACGGTGCCACTTTCTGCCATCAAAAAGTGCTCTCAGCGGAAGCCTTTGGGTACACCTGAACTCCCTGGGGGAGCCTTTACGCAACCCCACACTCAACAGGACTCTGCGTCTTCACTCTTTCCTAACAACGCTAAACATAACCCTAACCGCAACAAGAAGCTGAACCCGAGTTAGACCCGAAAAAACACGTACGGTGCCACTTTCTGCCATCAAAAAGTGCTCTCAGCGGAAGCCTTTGGGTACACCTGAACTCCCTGGGGGAGCCTTTACGCCACCCCACACTCAACAGGACTCTGCGTCTTCACTCTTTCCTAACAACCCTAAACATAACCCTAACCGCAACAAGAAGCTGAACCCGAGTTAGACCCGAAAAAACACGTACGGTGCCACTTTCTGCCATCAAAAAGTGCTCTCAGCGGAAGCCTTTGGGTACACCTGAACTCCCTGGGGGAGCCTTTACGCAACCCCACACTCAACAGGACTCTGCGTCTTCACTCTTTCCTAACAACCCTAAACATAACCCTAACCGCAACAAGAAGCTGAACCCGAGTTAGACCCGAAAAAACACGTACGATGCCACTTTCTGCCATCAAAAAGTGCTCTCAGCGGAAGCCTTTGGGTACACCTGAACTCCCTGGGGGAGCCTTTACGCAACCCCACACTCAACAGGACTCTGCGTCTTCACTCTTTCCTAACAACCCTAAACATAACCCTAACCGCAACAAGAAGCTGAACCCGAGTTAGACCCGAAAAAACACGTACGGTGCCACTTTCTGCCATCAAAAAGTGCTCTCAGCGGAAGCCTTTGGGTACACCTGAACTCCCTGGGGGAGCCTTTACGCAACCCCACACTCAACAGGACTCTGCGTCTTCACTCTTTCCTAACAACCCTAAACATAACCCTAACCGCAACAAGAAGCTGAACCCGAGTTAGACCCGAAAAAACACGTACGGTGCCACTTTCTGCCATTAAAAAGTGCTCTCAGCGGAAGCCTTTGGGTACACCTGAACTCCCTGGGGGAGCCTTTACGCAACCCCGCACTCAACAGGACTCTGCGTCTTCACTCTTTCCTAACAACCCTAAACATAACCCTAACCGCAACAAGAAGCTGAACCCGAGTTAGACCCGAAAAAACACGTACGGTGCCACTTTCTGCCATCCAAAAGTGCTCTCAGCGGAAGCCTTTGGGTACACCTGAACTCCCTGGGGGAGCCTTTACGCAACCCCACACTCAACAGGACTCTGCGTCTTCACTCTTTCCTAACAACCCTAAACATAACCCTAACCGCAACAAGAAGCTGAACCCGAGTTAGACCCGAAAAAACACGTACGGTGCCACTTTCTGCCATCAAAAAGTGCTCTCAGCGGAAGCCTTTGGGTACACCTGAACTCCCTGGGGGAGCCTTTACGCAACCCCACACTCAACAGGACTCTGCGTCTTCGCTCTTTCCTAACAACCCTAAACATAACCCTAACCGCAACAAGAAGCTGAACCCGAGTTAGACCCGAAAAAACACGTACGGTGCCACTTTCTGCCATCAAAAAGTGCTCTCAGCGGAAGCCTTTGGGTACACCTGAACTCCCTGGGGGAGCCTTTACGCAACCCCACACTCAACAGGACTCTGCGTCTTCACTCTTTCCTAACAACCCTAAACATAACCCTAACCGCAACAAGAAGCTGAACCCGAGTTAGACCCGAAAAAACACGTACGGTGCCACTTTCTGCCATCAAAAAGTGCTCTCAGCGGAAGCCTTTGGGTACACCTGAACTCCCTGGGGGAGCCTTTACGCAACCCCACACTCAACAGGACTCTGCGTCTTCACTCTTTCCTAACAACCCTAAACATAACCCTAACCGCAACAAGAAGCTGAACCCGAGTTAGACCCGAAAAAACACGTACGGTGCCACTTTCTGCCATCAAAAAGTGCTCTCAGCGGAAGCCTTTGGGTACACCTGAACTCCCTGGGGGAGCCTTTACGCAACCGCACACTCAACAGGACTCTGCGTCTTCACTCTTTCCTAACAACCCTAAACATAACCCTAACCGCAACAAGAAGCTGAACCCGAGTTAGACCCGAAAAAACACGTACGGTGCCACTTTCTGCCATCAAAAAGTGCTCTCAGCGGAAGCCTTTGGGTACACCTGAACTCCCTGGGGGAGCCTTTACGCAACCCCACACTCAACAGGACTCTGCGTCTTCACTCTTTCCTAACAACCCTAAACATAACCCTAACCGCAACAAGAAGCTGAACCCGAGTTAGACCCGAAAAAACACGTACGGTGCCACTTTCTGCCATCAAAAAGTGCTCTCAGCGGAAGCCTTTGGGTACACCTGAACTCCCTGGGGGAGCCTTTACGCAACCCCGCACTCAACAGGACTCTGCGTCTTCACTCTTTCCTAACAACCCTAAACATAGCCCTAACCGCAACAAGAAGCTGAACCCGAGTTAGACCCGAAAAAACACGTACGGTGCCACTTTCTGCCATCAAAAAGTGCTCTCAGCGGAAGCCTTTGGGTACACCTGAACTCCCTGGGGGAGCCTTTACGCAACCCCACACTCAACAGGACTCTGCGTCTTCACTCTTTCCTAACAACCCTAAACATAACCCTAACCGCAACAAGAAGCTGAACCCGAGTTAGACCCGAAAAAACACGTACGGTGCCACTTTCTGCCATCAAAAAGTGCTCTCAGCGGAAGCCTTTGGGTACACCTGAACTCCCTGGGGGAGCCTTTACGCAACCCCGCACTCAACAGGACTCTGCGTCTTCACTCTTTCCTAACAACCCTAAACATAACCCTAACCGCAACAAGAAGCTGAACCCGAGTTAGACCCGAAAAAACACGTACGGTGCCACTTTCTGCCATCAAAAAGTGCTCTCAGCGGAAGCCTTTGGGTACACCTGAACTCCCTGGGGGAGCCTTTACGCAACCCCACACTCAACAGGACTCTGCGTCTTCACTCTTTCCTAACAACCCTAAACATAACCCTAACCGCAACAAGAAGCTGAACCCGAGTTAGACCCGAAAAAACACGTACGGTGCCACTTTCTGCCATCCAAAAGTGCTCTCAGCGGAAGCCTTTGGGTACACCTGAACTCCCTGGGGGAGCCTTTACGCAACCCCACACTCAACAGGACTCTGCGTCTTCACTCTTTCCTAACAACCCTAAACATAACCCTAACCGCAACAAGAAGCTGAACCCGAGTTAGACCCGAAAAAACACGTACGGTGCCACTTTCTGCCATCAAAAAGTGCTCTCAGCGGAAGCCTTTGGGTACACCTGAACTCCCTGGGGGAGCCTTTACGCAACCCCACACTCAACAGGACTCTGCGTCTTCGCTCTTTCCTAACAACCCTAAACATAACCCTAACCGCAACAA
>NW_027663533.1:0-91785 GCF_964034855.1 Anser brachyrhynchus | reverse complement strand
GCAAACTGGGGATGTAGTGCAGTGACTAGAGAGTGCACTGGAACCACTGGGGATGCAGTGCCGCGAGTCCAGAGAGTGCACTGGCTCCACTGGTGATGCGGTGCCGGAGGTCCATGGAGTGCATTGGCACCACTGGGGATGCAGTGCAGTGAGCCCAGAGAGTGCACTGGCACCACTGGGGATGCAGTGCAGTGAGCCCAGAGAGTGCACTGGCAGCACTGGGGATGCGGTGCCGGGAGTCCAGAGAGTGCTTTGGCACCGCTGGGGATGCACTGCAGTTACTCCAGAGAGTGCACAGGCACCAATGGGGATGCACATCAGTGAGTCCAGAGAGTGCACTGGCACCACTGGGGATGCAGTGCAGCAAGTCCAGAGAGTTCACTGGCACCACTGGGGATGCAGTGCAGTGAATCCAGTGAGTGTACTGGCGCCACTGGGGATGCACTGCAGTGAGTCCAGAGAGTGCATTGGCACCACTTGGGATGCACTGCAGTGAGTCCAGAGAGTGCACTTGCACCACTGGGGATGCAGTGCAGTGAGTCCACAGAGTGCACTGGCACCACTGGGGATGCAGTGCAGTGAGTCCAGAGAGTGCACTGGCACCAATGGGGATGCACAGCAGTGAGTCCACAGAGTGCACTGGCACCACTGGGGATGCAGTGCAGTGAGTCCAGAGAGTGCACTGGCACCACTGGGGATGCACTGCAGTGAGTCCAGAGAGTGCACTGGCACCACTGGAGATGCAGTGCAGTGAGTCCAGAGAGTGCACTGGCACCACTGTGGATGCAGTGCAGTCAGTCCAGTGAGTGTACTGGCACCACTGGGGATGCCCTTCAGTGAGTCCAGAGAGTGCACTGGCACCACTGGGGATGCACTGCAGTGAGTCCACAGAGTGCACGGGCTCCACTGGGGATGCACTGCAGTGAGTCCACAGAGTGCACTGGCACCACTGGGGATGCAGTGCAGTGAGTCCAGAGATCGCACTGGCTCCACTGGGGATGCAGTGCAGTGAGTCCAGAGAGTGCACTGGCACCACTGGGGATGCAGTGCAGTGAGTCCAGAGAGTGCTCTGGCACCACTGGGGATGCAGTGCAGTGAGTCCAGAGAGTGCAGTGGCACCACTGGTGATGCACTGCAGTTACTCCAGAGAGTGCACTGGCACCACTGGGGATGCGGTGCGGTGAGTCCAGAGAGTGCACTGGCACCACTGGGGATGCACTGCAGTGAGTCCAGAGAGTGCACTGGCACCACTGAGAATGCCCTTCAGTGAGTCCAGAGAGTGTACTGGCACCACTGGGGATGCACTTCAGTGAGTCCAGAGAGCGCACTGGCACCACTGGGGATGCAGTGCAGTGAGTCCAGAGAGTGCACTTGCACCACTGAGAATGCACTTCAGTGAGTCCAAAGAGTGCACTGGCACCACTGGGGATGCACTGCAGTGAGTCCAGAGAGTGCACTGGCACCACTGGGGATGCAGTGGAGTGAGTCCAGAGAGTGCACGGGCTCCACTGGGGATGCAGTGCAGTGACTCCAGAGAGTGCACTGGGAACACTGGGGATGCAGTACAGTGAGTCCAGAGAGTGCACTGGCACCACTGGGGATGCAGTGCAGTGAGTCCAGAGAGTGCACTGGCACCACTGGGGATGCAGTGCAGTGAGTCCAGAGAGTGCACTGGCACCAATGGGGATGCAGTGCAGTGAGTCCAGAGAGTGCACTGGCACCACTGGGGATGCAGTACAGTGAGTCCAGAGAGTGCACTGGCACCACTGGGGATGCACAGCAGTGAGTCCAGAGAGTGCACTGGCACCACTGGGGATGCACTGCAGTGAGTCCAGAGAGTGCACTGGCACCACTGGGGATGCAGTGCAGTGAGTCCAGAGAGTTCACTGGCACCACTGGAGATGCACTTCAGTGAGTGCAGAGACTGCACTGGCACTACTGGGGATGCAGTACAGTGAGTCCAGAGAGTGTACTGGCACCACTGGGGATGCACTGCAGTGAGTCCAGAGAGTGTACTGGCACCAATGGGGATGCACAGCAGTGAGTCCACAGAGTGCACTGGCACCACTGGGTATGCAGTGCAGTGAGTCCAGAGAGTGCACTGGCACCACTGGGGATGCAGTACAGTGAGTCCAGAGAGTGCACTGGCAGCACTGGGGATGCAGTGCAGTGAGTCCAGAGAGTGCATTGGCACCACTGGGGATGCAGTGCAGTGAGTCCAGAGAGTGCACTGGCACCACTGGGGATGCACTGCAGTGAGTCCAGAGAGTTCACTGGCACCACTGGAGATGCACTTCAGTGAGTGCAGAGACTGCACTGGCACCACTGGGGATGCAGTGCAGTGAGTCCAGTGAGTGTACTGGCACCACTGGGGATGCAGTGCAGTGAGTCCAGAGAGTGCATTGGCACCACTTGGGATGCACTGCAGTGAGTCCAGAGAGTGCACTTGCACCACTGGGGATGCAGTGCAGTGAGTCCAGAGAGTGCACTGGCACCACTGGGGATGCACTGCAGTGAGTCCAGAGAGTGCACTGGCACCATTGGAGATGCAGTGCAGTGAGTCCAGAGAGTGCACTGGCACCACTGGGGATGCAGTGCAGTGAGTCCAGAGAGTGCACTGGCACCACTGGGGATGCAGTGCAGTGAGTCCAGAGAGTGCACTGGCACCACTGGGGATGCACTGCAGTGAGTCCAGAGAGTTCACTGGCAACACTGGAGATGCACTTCAGTGAGTGCAGAGACTGCACTGGCACCACTGGGGATGCAGTGCAGTGAGTCCAGAGAGTGTACTGCCACCACTGGGGATGCACTGCAGTGAGTCCAGAGAGTGCATTGGCACCACTTGGGATGAACTGCAGTGAGTCCAGAGAGTGCACTTGCACCACTGGGGATGCAGTGCAGTGAGTCCAAAGAGTGCACTGACACCACTGGGGATGCAGTGCAGTGAGTCCAGAGAGTGCACTGGCACCAATGGGGATGCACAGCAGTGAGTCCACAGAGTGCACTGGCACCACTGGGGATGCAGTTCAGTGAGTCCAGAGAGTGCACTGGCACCACTGGGGATGCACTGCAGTGAGTCCAGAGAGTGCACTGGCACCACTGGGGATGCACAGCAGTGAGTCCAGAGAGTGCATTGGCACCACTGGGGATGCAGTGCAGTGAGTCCAGAGAGTGCACTGGCACCACTGGGGATGCACTGCAGTGAGTCCAGAGAGTGCACTGGCACCACTGGGGATGCACAGCAGTGAGTCCAGAGAGTGCATTGGCACCATTGGAGATGCAGTGCAGTGAGTCCAGAGAGTGCACTGGCACCACTGGGGATGCAGTGCAGTGAGTTCAGAGAGTGCACTGGCACCACTGGGGATGCAGTGCAGTGAGTCCAGAGAGTGCACTGGCACCACTGGGGATGCAGTGCAGTGAGTCCAGAGAGTTCACTGGCACCACTGGAGATGCACTTCAGTGAGTGCAGAGACTGCACTGGCACCACTGGGGATGCAGTGCAGTGAGTCCAGTGAGTGTACTGGCACCATTGGGGATGCACTGCAGTGAGTCCAGAGAGTGCATTGGCACCACTTGGGATGCACTGCAGTGAGTCCAGAGAGTGCACTTGCACCACTGGGGATGCAGTGCAGTGAGTCCAGAGAGTGCACTGGCACCACTGGGGATGCAGTGCAGTGAGTCCAGAGAGTGCACTGGCACCAATGGGGATGCACTTCAGTGAGTCCACAGAGTGCACTGGCACCACTGGGGATGCAGTGCAGTGAGTCTAGAGAGTGCACTGGCACCATTGGAGATGCAGTGCAGTGAGTCCAGAGAGTGCACTGGCACCACTGGGGATGCAGTGCAGTGAGTCCAGAGAGTGCACTGGCACCACTGGGGATGCAGTGCAGTGAGTCCAGAGAGTGCACTGGCACCACTGGGGATGCACTGCAGTGAGTCCAGAGAGTTCACTGGCACCACTGGGGATGCACTTCAGTGAGTGCAGAGACTGCACTGGCACCACTGGGGATGCACTTCAGTGAGTCCAGAGAGTGCACGGGCTCCACTGGGGATGCACTGCAGTGAGTCCACAGAGTGCACTGGCACCACTGGGGATGCAGTGCAGTGAGTCCAGAGAGTGCACTGGCACCACTGGGGATGCAGTGCAGTGAGTCCAGAGAGTGCTCTGGCACCACTGGGGATGCAGTGCAGTGAGTCCACAGAGTGCACTAGCACCACTGGGGATGCAGTGCAGTGAGTCCAGAGAGTGCACTGGCAACACTGGGGTTGCACTGCAGTGAGTCCAGAGAGTGCACTGGCACCACTGGGGATGCCGTGCAGTGAGTCCAGAGTGTGCACTGGCACCATTGGAGATGCAGTGCAGTGAGTCCAGAGAGTGCACTGGCACCACTGGGGATGCAGTGCAGTGAGTCCAGAGAGTGCACTGGCACCACTGGGGATGCAGTGCAGTGAGTCCAGAGAGTGCACTGGCACCACTGGGGATGCACTGCAGTGAGTCCAGAGAGTTCACTGGCACCACTGGGGATGCACTTCAGTGAGTGCAGAGACTGCACTGGCACCACTGGGGATGCAGTGCAGTGAGTCCAGTGAGTGTACTGGAACCACTGGGGATGCACTGCAGTGAGTCCAGAGAGTGCATTGGCACCACTTGGGATGCACTGCAGTGAGTCCAGAGAGTGCACTTGCACCACTGGGGATGCAGTGCAGTGAGTCCAGAGAGTGCACTGGCACCACTGGGGATGCAGTGCAGTGAGTCCAGAGAGTGCACTGGCACCAATGGGGATGCACAGCAGTGAGTCCACAGAGTGCACTGGCACCACTGGGGATGCAGTACAGTGAGTCCAGAGAGTGCACTGGCACCACTGGGGATGCACTGCAGTGAGTCCAGAGAGTGCTCTGGCACCACTGGCGATGCAGTGCAGTGAGTCCAGAGAGTGCACTAGCACCACTGGGGATGCAGTGCAGTCAGTCCAGTGAGTGTACTGGCACCACAGGGGATGCACTGCAGTGAGTCCAGAGAGTGCACTGGCACCACTGGGAATGCACTTCAGTGAGTCCAGAGAGTGCACTGGCACCACTGGGGATGCACTGCAGTGAGTCCACAGAGTGCGCTGGCACCACTGGCGATGCAGTGCAGTGAGTCCAGAGAGTGCACTGGCACCACTGGGGATGCACTGCAGTGAGTCCAGAGAGTGCACGGGCTCCACTGGGGATGCACTGCAGTGAGTCCACAGAGTGCACTGGCACCACTGGGGATGCAGTGCAGTGAGTCCAGAGAGTGCACTGGCTCCACTGGGGATGCAGTGCAGTGAGTCCAGAGAGTGCTCTGGCACCACTGGGAATGCAGTGCAGTGAGTCCACAGAGTGCACTAGCACCACTGGGGATGCAGTGCAGTGAGTCCAGAGAGTGCACTGGCACCACTGGGGATGCACTGCAGTGAGTCCAGAGAGTGCACTGGCACCACTGGGGATGCAGTGCAGTGAGTCCAGAGTGTGCACTGGCACCACTGGGAATGCAGTGCAGTGAGTCCAGAGATCGCACTGGCACCACGGGGGATGCACTTCAGTGAGTCCAGAGAGTGCACTGGCACCACTGGGGATGCAGTGCAGTGAGTCCAGAGAGTGCACTGGCACCACTGGGGATGCAGTGCAGTGAGTCCAGAGAGTGCACTGGCACCAGAGGGAATGCACTGCAGTGAGTCCAGTGAGTGCACAGGCACCACTGGGGATGCAGTGCAGTGAGTGCAGGGAGTGCACTGGCACCACTGGGGATGCAGTGCAGTGAGTCCAGAGAGTGCACAGGCAGCACTGAGAATGCCCTTCAGTGAGTCCAGAGAGTGCACTGGCACCACTGGGGATGCACTGCAGTGAGTCCACAGAGTGCACTAGCACCACTGGGGATGCAGTGCAGTGAGTCCAGAGAGTGTACTGGCACCACTGGGGATGCACTGCAGTGAGTCCAGAGAGTGCACTGGCACCACTGAGAATGCACTTCAGTGAGTCCAGAGAGCGCACTGGCACCACTGGGGATGCACTGCAGTGAGTCCAGAGAGTGCACTGACACCACTGAGAATGCACTTCAGTGAGTCCAAAGAGTGCACTGGCACCACTGGGGATGCACTGCAGTGAGTCCAGAGAGTGCACAAGCACCCCTGGGAATGTAGTGCAGTGAATCCAGTGAGTGCACTGGCACCAGTGGGGATGCACTGCAGTGAGTCCAGAGAGTGCACTGGCACCACTGGGGATGCACTGCAGTGAGCCCAGAGAGTGCACTGGCACCACTGGAGATGCAGTACAGTGAGTCCAGTGAATGCACTGGCAACACTGGGGATGCAGTGCAGTGAGTCCAGAGAGTGCACTGGCACCACTGGTGATGCAGTATAGTGAGTCCAGTGAGTGCACTGGCACCACTGGGGATGTAGTGCAGTGAGTCCAGAGAGTGCACTGGCACCACTGGGGATGCAGTGCAGTGAGTACAGAGAGTGCACTGGCACCAGTGATGATGCAGTACAGTGAGTCCAGTGAGTGCACTGGCACCACTGGGGATGTAGTGCAGTGACTCGAGAGAGTGCACTGGCACCACTGGGGATGCACTGCAGTGAGCCCAGAGAGTGCACTGGCACCACTGGAGATGCAGTACAGTGAGTCCAGTGAATGCACTGGCAACACTGGGGATGCAGTGCAGTGAGTCCAGAGAGTGCACTGGCACCACTGGTTATGCAGTATAGTGAGTCCAGTGAGTGCACTGGCACCACTGGGGATGCAGTGCAGTGAGTCCAGAGAGTGCACTGGCACCACTGGGGATGCAGTGCAGTGAGTACAGAGAGTGCACTGGCACCAGTGATGATGCAGTACAGTGAGTCCAGTGAGTGCACTGGCACCACTGGGGATGTAGTGCAGTGACTCGAGAGAGTGCACTGGCACCAGTGGGGATGCAGTGCAGTGACTCCAGAGAGTGCACTGGCACCACTTGGGATGCAGTGCAGTGAGTCCAGAGAGTGCACTGGCACCACTGGGGATGCAGTGCAGTGAGTCCAGAGAGTGCATTGGCACCACTGGTGATGCAGTGCAGTGAGTCCAGAGAGTGCACTGGCACCACTGGGGATGCACTGCAGTGAGTCCACAGAGTGCACTGGTACCACTGGGGATGCAGTGCAGTGAGTCCAGAGAGTGCACTTGAACCACTGGGGATGCACTGCAGTGAGTCCAGAGAGTGCACTGGCACCACTGGGGATGCACTTCAGTGAGTGCAGAGACTGCACTGGCACCACTGGGGATGCAGTGCAGTGAGTCCAGTGAGTGTACTGGCACCACTGGGGATGCACTGCAGTGAGTCCAGAGAGTGCATTGGCACCACTTGGGATGCACTGCAGTGAGTCCAGAGAGTGCACTTGCACCACTGGGGATGCAGTGCAGTGAGTCCAGAGAGTGCACTGGCACCACTGGGGATGCAGTGCAGTGAGTCCAGAGAGTGCACTGGCACCAATGGGGATGCACAGCAGTGAGTCCACAGAGTGCACTGGCACCACTGGGGATGCAGTGCAGTGAGTCCAGAGAGTGCACTGGCACCACTGGGGATGAACTGCAGTGAGTCCAGAGAGTGCTCTGGCACCACTGGCGATGCAGTGCAGTGAGTCCAGAGAGTGCACTAGCACCACTGGGGATGCAGTGCAGTCAGTCCAGTGAGTATACTGGCACCACTGGGGATGCACTGCAGTGAGTCCAGAGAGTGCATTGGCACCACTGGGAATGCACTTCAGTGAGTCCAGAGAGTGCACTGGCACCACTGGGGATGCACTGCAGTGAGTCCACAGAGTGCACTGGCACCACTGGGGATGCAGTGCAGTGAGTCCAGAGAGTGCACTGGCACCACTGGGGATGCACTTCAGTGAGTCCAGAGAGTGCACGGGCTCCACTGGGGATGCACTGCAGTGAGTCCACAGAGTGCACTGGCACCACTGGGGATGCAGTGCAGTGAGTCCAGAGAGTGCACTGGCAACACTGGGGATGCAGTGCAGTGAGTCCAGAGAGTGCTCTGGCACCACTGGGGATGCAGTGCAGTGAGTCCACAGAGTGCACTAGCACCACTGGGGATGCAGTGCAGTGAGTCCAGAGAGTGCACTGGCAACACTGGGGTTGCACTGCAGTGAGTCCAGAGAGTGCACTGGCACCACTGGGGATGCAGTGCAGTGAGTCCAGAGTGTGCACTGGCACCATTGGAGATGCAGTGCAGTGAGTCCAGAGAGTGCACTGGCACCACTGGGGATGCAGTGCAGTGAGTCCAGAGAGTGCACTGGCACCACTGGGGATGCAGTGCAGTGAGTCCAGAGAGTGCACTGGCACCACTGGGGATGCACTGCAGTGAGTCCAGAGAGTGCACTGGCACCACTGGGGATGCACTTCAGTGAGTGCAGAGACTGCACTGGCACCACTGGGGATGCAGTGCAGTGAGTCCAGTGAGTGTACTGGCACCACTGGGGATGCACTGCAGTGAGTCCAGAGAGTGCATTGGCACCACTTGGGATGCACTGCAGTGAGTCCAGAGAGTGCACTTGCACCACTGGGGATGCAGTGCAGTGAGTCCAGAGAGTGCACTGGCACCACTGGGGATGCAGTGCAGTGAGTCCAGAGAGTGCACTGGCACCAATGGGGATGCACAGCAGTGAGTCCACAGAGTGCACTGGCACCACTGGGGATGCAGTACAGTGAGTCCAGAGAGTGCACTGGCACCACTGGTGATGCACTGCAGTGAGTCCAGAGAGTGCTCTGGCACCACTGGCGATGCAGTGCAGTGAGTCCAGAGAGTGCACTAGCACCACTGGGGATGCAGTGCAGTCAGTCCAGTGAGTGTACTGGCACCACAGGGGATGCACTGCAGTGAGTCCAGAGAGTGCACTGGCACCACTGGGAATGCACTTCAGTGAGTCCAGAGAGTGCACTGGCACCACTGGGGATGCACTGCAGTGAGTCCAGAGAGTGCACTGGCACCACTGGGGATGCAGTGCAGTGAGTCCAGAGTGTGCACTGGCACCACTGGGGATGCAGTGCAATGAGTCCAGAGATCGCACTGGCACCACGGGGGATGCACTTCAGTGAGTCCAGAGAGTGCACTGGCACCACTGGGGATGCACTGCAGTGAGCCCAGAGAGTGCACTTGCACCACTGGGGATGCACTGCAGTGAGTCCAGAGAGTGCACTGGCACCACTGGGGATGCAGTACAGTGAGTCCAGAGAGTGCACTGGCACCAGAGGGAATGCACTGCAGTGAGTCCAGTGAGTGCACAGGCACCACTGGGGATGCAGTGCAGTGAGTGCAGGGACTGCACTGGCACCACTGGGGATGCAGTGCAGTGAGTCCAGAGCGTGCAGTGGCACCACTGGGGATGCAGTGCAGTGAGTCCAGAGAGTGCACAGGCAGCACTGAGAATGCCCTTCAGTGAGTCCAGAGAGTGCACTGGCACCACTGGGGATGCACTGCAGTGAGTCCACAGAGTGCACTAGCACCACTGGGGATGCAGTGCAGTGAGTCCAGAGAGTGTACTGGCACCACTGGGGATGCACTGCAGTGAGTCCAGAGAGTGCATTGGCACCACTTGGGATGAACTGCAGTGAGTCCAGAGAGTGCACTTGCACCACTGGGGATGCAGTGCAGTGAGTCCAAAGAGTGCACTGACACCACTGGGGATGCAGTGCAGTGAGTCCAGAGAGTGCACTGGCACCAATGGGGATGCACAGCAGTGAGTCCACAGAGTGCACTGGCACCACTGGGGATGCAGTTCAGTGAGTCCAGAGAGTGCACTGGCACCACTGGGGATGCACTGCAGTGAGTCCAGAGAGTGCACTGGCACCACTGGGGATGCACAGCAGTGAGTCCAGAGAGTGCATTGGCACCACTGGGGATGCAGTGCAGTGAGTCCAGAGAGTGCACTGGCACCACTGGGGATGCACTGCAGTGAGTCCAGAGAGTGCACTGGCACCACTGGGGATGCACAGCAGTGAGTCCAGAGAGTGCATTGGCACCATTGGAGATGCAGTGCAGTGAGTCCAGAGAGTGCACTGGCACCACTGGGGATGCAGTGCAGTGAGTTCAGAGAGTGCACTGGCACCACTGGGGATGCAGTGCAGTGAGTCCAGAGAGTGCACTGGCACCACTGGGGATGCAGTGCAGTGAGTCCAGAGAGTTCACTGGCACCACTGGAGATGCACTTCAGTGAGTGCAGAGACTGCACTGGCACCACTGGGGATGCAGTGCAGTGAGTCCAGTGAGTGTACTGGCACCATTGGGGATGCACTGCAGTGAGTCCAGAGAGTGCATTGGCACCACTTGGGATGCACTGCAGTGAGTCCAGAGAGTGCACTTGCACCACTGGGGATGCAGTGCAGTGAGTCCAGAGAGTGCACTGGCACCACTGGGGATGCAGTGCAGTGAGTCCAGAGAGTGCACTGGCACCAATGGGGATGCACTTCAGTGAGTCCACAGAGTGCACTGGCACCACTGGGGATGCAGTGCAGTGAGTCTAGAGAGTGCACTGGCACCATTGGAGATGCAGTGCAGTGAGTCCAGAGAGTGCACTGGCACCACTGGGGATGCAGTGCAGTGAGTCCAGAGAGTGCACTGGCACCACTGGGGATGCAGTGCAGTGAGTCCAGAGAGTGCACTGGCACCACTGGGGATGCAGTGCAGTGAGTCCAGAGAGTTCACTGGCACCACTGGGGATGCACTTCAGTGAGTGCAGAGACTGCACTGGCACCACTGGGGATGCACTTCAGTGAGTCCAGAGAGTGCACGGGCTCCACTGGGGATGCACTGCAGTGAGTCCACAGAGTGCACTGGCACCACTGGGGATGCAGTGCAGTGAGTCCAGAGAGTGCACTGGCACCACTGGGGATGCAGTGCAGTGAGTCCAGAGAGTGCTCTGGCACCACTGGGGATGCAGTGCAGTGAGTCCACAGAGTGCACTAGCACCACTGGGGATGCAGTGCAGTGAGTCCAGAGAGTGCACTGGCAACACTGGGGTTGCACTGCAGTGAGTCCAGAGAGTGCACTGGCACCACTGGGGATGCCGTGCAGTGAGTCCAGAGTGTGCACTGGCACCATTGGAGATGCAGTGCAGTGAGTCCAGAGAGTGCACTGGCACCACTGGGGATGCAGTGCAGTGAGTCCAGAGAGTGCACTGGCACCACTGGGGATGCAGTGCAGTGAGTCCAGAGAGTGCACTGGCACCACTGGGGATGCACTGCAGTGAGTCCAGAGAGTTCACTGGCACCACTGGGGATGCACTTCAGTGAGTGCAGAGACTGCACTGGCACCACTGGGGATGCAGTGCAGTGAGTCCAGTGAGTGTACTGGAACCACTGGGGATGCACTGCAGTGAGTCCAGAGAGTGCATTGGCACCACTTGGGATGCACTGCAGTGAGTCCAGAGAGTGCACTTGCACCACTGGGGATGCAGTGCAGTGAGTCCAGAGAGTGCACTGGCACCACTGGGGATGCAGTGCAGTGAGTCCAGAGAGTGCACTGGCACCAATGGGGATGCACAGCAGTGAGTCCACAGAGTGCACTGGCACCACTGGGGATGCAGTACAGTGAGTCCAGAGAGTGCACTGGCACCACTGGTGATGCACTGCAGTGAGTCCAGAGAGTGCTCTGGCACCACTGGCGATGCAGTGCAGTGAGTCCAGAGAGTGCACTAGCACCACTGGGGATGCAGTGCAGTCAGTCCAGTGAGTGTACTGGCACCACAGGGGATGCACTGCAGTGAGTCCAGAGAGTGCACTGGCACCACTGGGAATGCACTTCAGTGAGTCCAGAGAGTGCACTGGCACCACTGGGGATGCACTGCAGTGAGTCCACAGAGTGCGCTGGCACCACTGGGGATGCAGTGCAGTGAGTCCAGAGAGTGCACTGGCACCACTGGGGATGCACTGCAGTGAGTCCAGAGAGTGCACGGGCTCCACTGGGGATGCACTGCAGTGAGTCCACAGAGTGCACTGGCACCACTGGGGATGCAGTGCAGTGAGTCCAGAGAGTGCACTGGCTCCACTGGGGATGCAGTGCAGTGAGTCCAGAGAGTGCTCTGGCACCACTGGGAATGCAGTGCAGTGAGTCCACAGAGTGCACTAGCACCACTGGGGATGCAGTGCAGTGAGTCCAGAGAGTGCACTGGCACCACTGGGGATGCACTGCAGTGAGTCCAGAGAGTGCACTGGCACCACTGGGGATGCAGTGCAGTGAGTCCAGAGTGTGCACTGGCACCACTGGGAATGCAGTGCAGTGAGTCCAGAGATCGCACTGGCACCACGGGGGATGCACTTCAGTGAGTCCAGAGAGTGCACTGGCACCACTGGGGATGCAGTGCAGTGAGTCCAGAGAGTGCACTGGCACCACTGGGGATGCAGTGCAGTGAGTCCAGAGAGTGCACTGGCACCAGAGGGAATGCACTGCAGTGAGTCCAGTGAGTGCACAGGCACCACTGGGGATGCAGTGCAGTGAGTGCAGGGAGTGCACTGGCACCACTGGGGATGCAGTGCAGTGAGTCCAGAGAGTGCACAGGCAGCACTGAGAATGCCCTTCAGTGAGTCCAGAGAGTGCACTGGCACCACTGGGGATGCACTGCAGTGAGTCCACAGAGTGCACTAGCACCACTGGGGATGCAGTGCAGTGAGTCCAGAGAGTGTACTGGCACCACTGGGGATGCACTGCAGTGAGTCCAGAGAGTGCACTGGCACCACTGAGAATGCACTTCAGTGAGTCCAGAGAGCGCACTGGCACCACTGGGGATGCACTGCAGTGAGTCCAGAGAGTGCACTGACACCACTGAGAATGCACTTCAGTGAGTCCAAAGAGTGCACTGGCACCACTGGGGATGCACTGCAGTGAGTCCAGAGAGTGCACAAGCACCCCTGGGAATGTAGTGCAGTGAATCCAGTGAGTGCACTGGCACCAGTGGGGATGCACTGCAGTGAGTCCAGAGAGTGCACTGGCACCACTGGGGATGCACTGCAGTGAGCCCAGAGAGTGCACTGGCACCACTGGAGATGCAGTACAGTGAGTCCAGTGAATGCACTGGCAACACTGGGGATGCAGTGCAGTGAGTCCAGAGAGTGCACTGGCACCACTGGTGATGCAGTATAGTGAGTCCAGTGAGTGCACTGGCACCACTGGGGATGCAGTGCAGTGAGTCCAGAGAGTGCACTGGCACCACTGGGGATGCAGTGCAGTGAGTACAGAGAGTGCACTGGCACCAGTGATGATGCAGTACAGTGAGTCCAGTGAGTGCACTGGCACCACTGGGGATGTAGTGCAGTGACTCGAGAGAGTGCACTGGCACCACTGGGGATGCACTGCAGTGAGCCCAGAGAGTGCACTGGCACCACTGGAGATGCAGTACAGTGAGTCCAGTGAATGCACTGGCAACACTGGGGATGCAGTGCAGTGAGTCCAGAGAGTGCACTGGCACCACTGGTGATGCAGTATAGTGAGTCCAGTGAGTGCACTGGCACCACTGGGGATGCAGTGCAGTGAGTCCAGAGAGTGCACTGGCACCACTGGGGATGCAGTGCAGTGAGTACAGAGAGTGCACTGGCACCAGTGATGATGCAGTACAGTGAGTCCAGTGAGTGCACTGGCACCACTGGGGATGTAGTGCAGTGACTCGAGAGAGTGCACTGGCACCAGTGGGGATGCAGTGCAGTGACTCCAGAGAGTGCACTGGCACCACTTGGGATGCAGTGCAGTGAGTCCAGAGAGTGCACTGGCACCACTGGGGATGCAGTGCAGTGAGTCCAGAGAGTGCATTGGCACCACTGGTGATGCAGTGCAGTGAGTCCAGAGAGTGCACTGGCACCACTGGGGATGCACTGCAGTGAGTCCACAGAGTGCACTGGTACCACTGGGGATGCAGTGCAGTGAGTCCAGAGAGTGCACTTGCACCACTGGGGATGCACTGCAGTGAGTCCAGAGAGTGCACTGGCACCACTGGGGATGCAGTGCAGTGAGTCCAGAGAATGCACTGGCACCACTGGGGATGCACTGCAGTGAGTCCAGAGAGTTCACTGGCACCACTGGGGATGCACTTCAGTGAGTGCAGAGACTGCACTGGCGCCACTGGGGATGCAGTGCAGTGAGTCCAGTGAGTGTACTGGCACCACTGGGGATGCACTGCAGTGAGTCCAGAGAGTGCATTGGCACCACTTGGGATGCACTGCAGTGAGTCCAGAGAGTGCACTTGCACCACTGGGGATGCAGTGCAGTGAGTCCAGAGAGTGCACTGGCACCACTGGGGATGCAGTGCAGTGAGTCCAGAGAGTGCACTGGCACCAATGGGGATGCACAGCAGTGAGTCCACAGAGTGCACTGGCACCACTGGGGATGCAGTGCAGTGAGTCCAGAGAGTGCACTGGCACCACTGGGGATGCACTGCAGTGAGTCCAGAGAGTGCTCTGGCACCACTGGCGATGCAGTGCAGTGAGTCCAGAGAGTGCACTAGCACCACTGGGGATGCAGTGCAGTCAGTCCAGTGAGTGTACTGGCACCACTGGGGATGCACTGCAGTGAGTCCAGAGAGTGCATTGGCACCACTGGGAATGCACTTCAGTGAGTCCAGAGAGTGCACTGGCACCACTGGGGATGCACTGCAGTGAGTCCACAGAGTGCACTGGCACCACTGGGGATGCAGTGCAGTGAGTCCAGAGAGTGCACTGGCACCACTGGGGATGCACTTCAGTGAGTCCAGAGAGTGCACGGGCTCCACTGGGGATGCACTGCAGTGAGTCCACAGAGTGCACTGGCACCACTGGGGATGCAGTGCAGTGAGTCCAGAGAGTGCACTGGCAACACTGGGGATGCAGTGCAGTGAGTCCAGAGAGTGCTCTGGCACCACTGGGGATGCAGTGCAGTGAGTCCACAGAGTGCACTAGCACCACTGGGGATGCAGTGCAGTGAGTCCAGAGAGTGCACTGGCAACACTGGGGTTGCACTGCAGTGAGTCCAGAGAGTGCACTGGCACCACTGGGGATGCAGTGCAGTGAGTCCAGAGTGTGCACTGGCACCATTGGAGATGCAGTGCAGTGAGTCCAGAGAGTGCACTGGCACCACTGGGGATGCAGTGCAGTGAGTCCAGAGAGTGCACTGGCACCACTGGGGATGCAGTGCAGTGAGTCCAGAGAGTGCACTGGCACCACTGGGGATGCAGTGCAGTGAGTCCAGAGAGTGCACTGGCACCACTGGGGATGCACTTCAGTGAGTGCAGAGACTGCACTGGCACCACTGGGGATGCAGTGCAGTGAGTCCAGTGAGTGTACTGGCACCACTGGGGATGCACTGCAGTGAGTCCAGAGAGTGCATTGGCACCACTTGGGATGCACTGCAGTGAGTCCAGAGAGTGCACTTGCACCACTGGGGATGCAGTGCAGTGAGTCCAGAGAGTGCACTGGCACCACTGGGGATGCAGTGCAGTGAGTCCAGAGAGTGCACTGGCACCAATGGGGATGCACAGCAGTGAGTCCACAGAGTGCACTGGCACCACTGGGGATGCAGTACAGTGAGTCCAGAGAGTGCACTGGCACCACTGGTGATGCACTGCAGTGAGTCCAGAGAGTGCTCTGGCACCACTGGCGATGCAGTGCAGTGAGTCCAGAGAGTGCACTAGCACCACTGGGGATGCAGTGCAGTCAGTCCAGTGAGTGTACTGGCACCACAGGGGATGCACTGCAGTGAGTCCAGAGAGTGCACTGGCACCACTGGGAATGCACTTCAGTGAGTCCAGAGAGTGCACTGGCACCACTGGGGATGCACTGCAGTGAGTCCAGAGAGTGCACTGGCACCACTGGGGATGCAGTGCAGTGAGTCCAGAGTGTGCACTGGCACCACTGGGAATGCAGTGCAATGAGTCCAGAGATCGCACTGGCACCACGGGGGATGCACTTCAGTGAGTCCAGAGAGTGCACTGGCACCACTGGGGATGCACTGCAGTGAGCCCAGAGAGTGCACTCGCACCACTGGGGATGCACTGCAGTGAGTCCAGAGAGTGCACTGGCACCACTGGGGATGCAGTGCAGTGAGTCCAGAGAGTGCACTGGCACCAGAGGGAATGCACTGCAGTGAGTCCAGTGAGTGCACAGGCACCACTGGGGATGCAGTGCAGTGAGTGCAGGGAGTGCACTGGCACCACTGGGGATGCAGTGCAGTGAGTCCAGAGCGTGCAGTGGCACCACTGGGGATGCAGTGCAGTGAGTCCAGAGAGTGCACAGGCAGCACTGAGAATGCCCTTCAGTGAGTCCAGAGAGTGCACTGGCACCACTGGGGATGCACTGCAGTGAGTCCACAGAGTGCACTAGCACCACTGGGGATGCAGTGCAGTGAGTCCAGAGAGTGTACTGGCACCACTGGGGATGCACTGCAGTGAGTCCAGAGAGTGCACTGGCACCACTGAGAATGCACTTCAGTGAGTCCAGAGAGCGCACTGGCACCACTGGGGATGCACTGCAGTGAGTCCAGAGAGTGCACTGACACCACTGAGAATGCACTTCAGTGAGTCCAAAGAGTGCACTGGCACCACTGGGGATGCACTGCAGTGAGTCCAGAGAGTGCACAAGCACCCCTGGGAATGTAGTGCAGTGAATCCAGTGAGTGCACTGGCACCAGTGGGGATGCACTGCAGTGAGTCCAGAGAGTGCACTGGCACCACTGGGGATGCACTGCAGTGAGCCCAGAGAGTGCACTGGCACCACTGGAGATGCAGTACAGTGAGTCCAGTGAATGCACTGGCAACACTGGGGATGAAGTCCAGTGAGTCCAGAGAGTGCACTGGCACCACTGGTGATGCAGTATAGTGAGTCCAGTGAGTGCACTGGCACCACTGGGGATGCAGTGCAGTGAGTCCAGAGAGTGCACTGGCACCAGAGGGAATGCACTACAGTGAGTCCAGTGAGTGCACAGGCACCAGTGATGATGCAGTACAGTGAGTCCAGTGAGTGCACTGGCACCACTGGGGATGTAGTGCAGTGACTCGAGAGAGTGCACTGGCACCACTGGGGATGCAGTGCAGTGACTCCAGAGAGTGCACTGGCACCACTTGGGATGCAGTGCAGTGAGTCCAGAGAGTGCACTGGCACCACTGGGGATGCAGTGCAGTGAGTCCAGAGAGTGCATTGGCACCACTGGTGATGCAGTGCAGTGAGTCCAGAGAGTGCACTGGCACCACTGGGGATGCACTGCAGTGAGTCCACAGAGTGCACTGGTACCACTGGGGATGCAGTGCAGTGAGTCCAGAGAGTGCACTTGCACCACTGGGGATGCACTGCAGTGAGTCCAGAGAGTGCACTGGCATCACTGGGGATGCAGTGCAGTGAGTCCAGAGAGTGCACTGGCACCACTGGGGCTGCAGTGCAGTGAGTCCACAGAGTGCACTGGTACCACTGGGGATGCAGTGCAGTGAGTCCAGAGAGTGCACTGGCACCACTGGGGATGCACTGCAGTGAGTCCAGAGAGCGCACTGGCACCACTGGGGATGCACTGCAGTGAGTCCACAGAGTGCACTGGCACCACTGAGAATGCACTTCAGTGAGTCCAGAGAGTGCACTGGTACCACTGGGGATGCACTGCAGTGAGTCCAGAGAGTGCACTGGCACCACTGGGGATGCAGTGCAGTGAGTCAAGAGAGTGCACTGGCACCACTGGGGATGCGGTGCCGGGAGTCCAGAGAGTGCACTGGCACCACTGGGGATGCAGTGCAGTGAGTCCAGAGAGTGCACTGGCACCACTGGGGATGCAGTGCAGTGAGTCCAGAGAGTGCACTGGCACCACTGGGGATGCACTGCAGTGAGTCCAGAGAGTGCTCTGGCACCACTGGGGATGCAGTGCAGTGAGTCCAGAGAGTGCACTGGCACCACTGGGGATGCGGTGCGGTGAGTCCAGAGAGTGCACTGGCACCACTGGGGATGCAGTGCAGTCAGTCCAGAGAGTGCACTGGCACCACTGGTGATGCACTGCAGTTACTCCAGAGAGTGCACTGGCACCACTGGGGATGCACTGCAGTGAGTCCAGAGAGTGCACTGGCACCACTGGGGATGCGGTGCGGTGAGTCCAGAGAGTGCACTGGCACCACTGGGGATGCACTGCAGTGAGCCCAGAGAGTGCACTGGCACCACTGGGGATGCAGTGCAGTGAATCCAGTGAGTGCACTGGCACCACTGGGGATGCAGTGCAGTGAGTCAAGAGAGTGCACTGGCACCACTGGGGATGCACTGCAGTGAGCCCAGAGAGTGCACTGGCACCACTGGGGATGCGGTGCCGGGAGTCCAGAGAGTGCACTGGCACCACTGGGGATGCAGTGCAGTGAGTCCAGAGAGTGCACTGGCACCACTGGGGATGCAGTGCAGTGAGTCCAGAGAGTGCACTGGCACCACTGGGGATGCAGTGCAGTGAGTCCAGAGAGTGCACTGGCACCACTGGTGATGCACTGCAGTGAGTCCAGAGAGTGCACTGGCACCACTGGGGATGCGGTGCGGTGAGTCCAGAGAGTGCACTGGCACCACTGGGGATGCAGTGCAGTAAGTCCAGTGAGTGTACCGGCACCACTGGGGATGCACTGCAGTGAGTCCAGAGAGTGCACTGGCACCACTGAGAATGCCCTTCAGTGAGTCCAGAGAGTGCACTGGCACCACTGGGAATGCACTGCAGTGAGTCCAGAGAGTGCACTAGCACCACTGGGGATGCAGTGCAGTGACTCCAGAGAGTGCACTGGCACCAGTGGGGATGCACTTCAGTGAGTCCAGAGAGTGCACTGGCACCACTGGGGATGCAGTGCAGTGAGTCCAGAGAGTGCATTGGCACCACTGGGGATGCAGTGCAGTGAGTCCAGAGAGTGCACTGGCACCACTGGGGATGCAGTGCAGTGAGTCCACAGAGTGCACTGGTACCACTGGGGATGCAGTGCAGTGAGTCCAGAGAGTGCACTGGCACCACTGGGGATGCAGTGCAGTGAGTCCAGAGAGTGCACTGGCACCACTGGGGATGCAGTGCAGTGAGTCCAGAGAGTGCACTGGCAGCACTGGGGATGCAGTGCAGTGAGTCCAGAGAGTGCACTGGCACCACTGGGGATGCAGTGCAGTGAGTCCAGAGAGTGCACTGGCACCACTGGGGATGCACTTCAGTGAGTCCAGAGAGTGCACTGGCACCACTGGGGATGCACTTCAGTGAGTCCAGAGAGTGCATTGGCACCACTGGGGATGCAGTGCAGTGAGTCCAGAGAGTGCACTGGCACCACTGGGGCTGCAGTGCAGTGAGTCCACAGAGTGCACTGGTACCACTGGGGATGCAGTGCAGTGAGTCCAGAGAGTGCACTGGCACCACTGGGGATGCACTGCAGTGAGTCCAGAGAGTGCACTGGCACCACTGGGGATGCAGTGCAGTGAGTCCAGAGAGTGCACTGGCACCACTGGGGATGCAGTGCAGTGAGTCCAGAGAGTGCACTGGCAGCACTGGGGATGCAGTGCAGTGAGTCCAGAGAGTGCACTGGCACCACTGGGGATGCACTGCAGTGAGTCCAGAGAGCCCACTGGCACCACTGGGGATGCACTGCAGTGCGTCCACAGAGTGCACTGGCACCACTGAGAATGCACTTCAGTGAGTCCAGAGAGTGCACTGGCACCACTGGGGATGCACTGCAGTGAGTCCAGAGAGTGCACTAGCACCACTGGGGATGCAGTGCAGTGAATCTAGTGAGTACACTGGCACCACTGGGGATGCAGTGCAGTGAGTCAAGAGAGTGCACTGGCACCACTGGGGATGCACTGCAGTGAGCCCAGAGAGTGCACTGGCACCACTGGGGATGCGGTGCCGGGAGTCCAGAGAGTGCACTGGCACCACTGGGGATGCACTGCAGTGAGTCCACAGAGTGCACTAGCACCAGTGGGGATGCAGTGCAGTGACTCCAGAGAGTGCACTGGCACCACTGGGGATGCACTTCAGTGAGTCCAGAGAGTGCACTGGCACCACTGGGGATGCAGTGCAGTGAGTCCAGAGAGTGCATTGGCACCACTGGGAATGCAGTGCAGTGAGTCCAGAGAGTGCACTGGCACCACTGGGGATGAACTGCAGTGAGTCCACAGAGTGCACTGGTACCACTGGGGATGCAGTGCAGTGAGTCCAGAGAGTGCACTGGCACCACTGGGGATGCACTGCAGTGAGTCCAGAGAGTGCACTGGCACCACTGGGGATGCAGTGCAGTGAGTCCAGAGAGTGCACTGGCACCACTGGGGATGCACTTCAGTGAGTCCAGAGAGTGCATTGGCACCACTGGGGATGCAGTGCAGTGAGTCCAGAGAGTGCACTGGCACCACTGGGGATGCAGTGCAGTGAGTCCACAGAGTGCACTGGTACCACTGGGGATGCAGTGCAGTGAGTCCAGAGAGTGCACTGGCACCACTGGGGATGCACTGCAGTGAGTCCAGAGAGTGCACTGGCACCACTGGGGATGCAGTGCAGTGAGTCCAGAGAGTGCACTGGCACCACTGGGGATGCAGTGCAGTGAGTCCAGAGAGTGCACTGGCAGCACTGGGGATGCAGTGCAGTGAGTCCAGAGAGTGCACTGGCACCACTGGGGATGCACTGCAGTGAGTCCAGAGAGCGCACTGGCACCACTGGGGATGCACTGCAGTGAGTCCACAGAGTGCACTGGCACCACTGAGAATGCACTTCAGTGAGTCCAGAGAGTGCACTGGCACCACTGGGGATGCACTGCAGTGAGTCCAGAGAGTGCACTAGCACCACTGGGGATGCAGTGCAGTGAATCTAGTGAGTACACTGGCACCACTGGGGATGCAGTGCAGTGAGTCAAGAGAGTGCACTGGCACCACTGGGGATGCACTGCAGTGAGCCCAGAGAGTGCACTGGCACCACTGGGGATGCGGTGCCGGGAGTCCAGAGAGTGCACTGGCACCACTGGGGATGCACTGCAGTGAGTCCACAGAGTGCACTAGCACCAGTGGGGATGCAGTGCAGTGACTCCAGAGAGTGCACTGGCACCACTGGGGATGCACTTCAGTGAGTCCAGAGAGTGCACTGGCACCACTGGGGATGCAGTGCAGTGAGTCCAGAGAGTGCATTGGCACCACTGGGAATGCAGTGCAGTGAGTCCAGAGAGTGCACTGGCACCACTGGGGATGAACTGCAGTGAGTCCACAGAGTGCACTGGTACCACTGGGGATGCAGTGCAGTGAGTCCAGAGAGTGCACTGGCACCACTGGGGATGCACTGCAGTGAGTCCAGAGAGTGCACTGGCAACACTGGGGATGCAGTGCAGTGAGTCCAGAGAGTGCACTGGCACCACTGGGGATGCAGTGCAGTGAATCCAGTGAGTGCACTGGCACCACTGGGGATGCAGTGCAGTGAGTCAAGAGAGTGCACTGGCACCACTGGGGATGCACTGCAGTGAGCCCAGAGAGTGCACTGGCACCACTGGGGATGCGGTGCCGGGAGTCCAGAGAGTGCACAGGCACCACTGGGGATGCAGTGCAGTGAGTCCAGAGAGTGCACTGGCACCACTGGGGATGCACTGCAGTGAGTCCAGAGAGTGCAGTGGCACCACTGGGGATGCAGTGCAGTGAGTCCAGAGAGTGCACTGGCACCACTGAGAATGCCCTTCAGTGAGTCCAGAGAGTGCACTGGCACCACTGGTGATGCACTGCAGTTACTCCAGAGAGTGCACTGGCACCACTGGGGATGCAGTGTGGTGAGTCCAGAGAGTGCACTGGCACCACTGGGGATGCAGTGCAGTCAGTCCAGTGAGTGTACTGGCACCACTGGGGATGCACTGCAGTGAGTCCAGAGAGTTCACTGGCACCACTGAGAATGCCCTTCAGTGAGTCCAGAGAGTGCACTGGCACCACTGGGGATGCACTGCAGTGAGTCCACAGAGTGCACTAGCACCACTGGGGATGCAGTGCAGTGAGTCCAGAGAGTGCACTGGCACCACTGGGGATGCACTTCAGTGAGTCCAGAGAGTGCACGCGCTCCACTGAGGATGCAGTACAGTGAGTCCAGAGAGTGCACTGGCACCACTGGGGATGCACTGCAGTGAGTCCAGAGAGTGCACTGGCAGCACTGGGGATGCAGTGCAGTGAGTCCAGAGAGTGCACTGGCACCAGAGGGAATGCACTGTAGTGAGTCCAGTGAGTGCAGTGGCAGCACTGGGGATGCAGTGCAGTGAGTCCAGAGAGTGCACTGGCACCACTGGACATGCAGTGCAGTGAGTCCAGAGAGTGCAGTGGCACCACTGATGATGCAGTGCAGTGAGTCCAGAGAGTGCACTGGCACCACTGGGGATGCAGTGCAGTGAGTCCAGAGAGTGGTCTGGCACCACTGGGGATGCACTGAAGTGAGTCCAGAGAGTGCACTGGCACCACTGGGGATGCAGTGCAGTGAGTCCAGAGAGTGCACTGGCAACACTGGGGTTGCAGTGCAGTGAGTCCAGAGAGTGCACTGGCACCACTGGGGATGCAGTGCAGTGAGTCCAGAGTGTGCACTGGCACGACTGGAAATGCAGTGCAGTGAGTCCAGAGATTGCACTGGCACCACTGGGGATGCACTTCAGTGAGTCCAGAGAGTGCACTGGCACCACAGGTGATGCACTGCAGTGAGTCCAGAGAGTGCACTGGCACCACTGGGGATGCAGTGCAGTGAGTCCAGAGAGTGCACTGGCACCACTGGGGATGCACTGCAGTGAGTCCAGAGAGTGCACTGGCACCAGAGGGAATGCACTGCAGTGAGTCCAGTGAGTGCACTGGAACCACTGGAGATGCAGTACAGTGAGTCCAGTGAATGCACTGGCACCACTGGGGATGCAGTGCAGTGAGTCCAGAGAGTGCACTGGCACCACTGGTGATGCAGTATAGTGAGTCCAGTGAGTGCACTGGCACCACTGGGGATGCAGTGCAGTGAGTCCAGAGAGTGCACTGGCACCACTGGGGATGCACTGCAGTGAGTCCAGAGAGTGCACTGGCACCACTGATGATGCAGTACAGTGAGTCCAGTGAGTGCACTGGCACCACTGGGGATGTAGTGCAGTGACTCGAGAGAGTGCACTGGCACCACTGGGGATGCAGTGCAGTGAGTCCAGAGAGTGCACTGGCACCACTGGGGATGCAGTGCAGTGAGTCCAGAGAGTGCACTGGCACCACTGGGGATGCAGTGCAGTGAGTCCAGAGAGTGCATTGGCACCACTGGGGATGCAGTGCAGTGAGTCCAGAGAGTGCACTGGCACCACTGGGGATGCACTGCAGTGAGTCCACAGAGTGCACTGGTACCACTGGGGATGCAGTGCAGTGAGTCCAGAGAGTGCACTGGCACCACTGGGGATGCACTGCAGTGAGTCCAGAGAGTGCACTGGCACCACTGGGGATGCAGTGCAGTGAGTCCAGAGAGTGCACTGGCACCACTGGGGATGCAGTGCAGTGAGTCCAGAGAGTGCACTGGCAGCACTGGGGATGCAGTGCAGTGAGTCCAGAGAGTGCACTGGCACCACTGGGGATGCAGTGCAGTGAGTCCAGAGAGTGCACTAGCACCACTGGGGATGCAGTGCAGTGAATCCAGTGAGTGCACTGGCACCACTGGGGATGCAGTGCAGTGAGTCAAGAGAGTGCACTGGCACCACTGGGGATGCACTGCAGTGAGCCCAGAGAGTGCACTGGCACCACTGGAGATGCGGTGCCGGGAGTCCAGAGAGTGCACTGGCACCACTGGGGATGCAGTGCAGTGAGTCCAGAGAGTGCACTGGCACCACTGGGGATGCAGTGCAGTGAGTCCAGAGAGTGCACTGGCACCAATGGGGATGCAGTGCAGTGAGTCCAGAGAGTGCACTGGCACCACTGGGGATGCAGTGCAGTGAGTCCAGAGAGTGCACTGGCACCACTGGGGATGCAGTGCAGTGAGTCCAGAGAGTGCACTGGCACCACTGGTGATGCACTGCAGTTACTCCAGAGAGTGCACTGGCACCACTGGGGATGCGGTGCGGTGAGTCCAGAGAGTGCACTGGCACCACTGGGGATGCAGTGCAGTGAGTCCTGTGAGTGTACTGGCAACACTGGGGATGCACTGCAGTGAGTCCAGAGAGTGCACTGGCACCACTGAGAATGCCCTTCAGTGAGTCCAGAGAGTGCACTGGCACCACTGGGGATGCACTGCAGTGAGTCCAGAGAGTGCACTAGCACCACTGGGGATGCAGTGCAGTGACTCCAGAGAGTGCACTGGCACCACTGGGGATGCACTTCAGTGAGTCCAGAGAGTGCACGCGCTCCACTGGGGATGCAGTACAGTGAGTCCAGAGAGTGCACTGGCACCACTGGGGATGCAGTGCAGTGAGTCCAGAGAGTGCACTGGCAGCACAGAGGATGCAGTGCAGTGAGTCCAGAGAGTGCTCTGGCAACACTGGGGATGCAGTGCAGTGAGTCCAGAGAGTGCACTGGCACCACTGGGGATGCAGTGCAGTGAGTCCAGAGAGTGCACTGGCACCACTGGGGATGCACTTCAGTGAGTCCAGAGAGTGCACTGGCACCACTGGGGATGCACTGCAGTGAGTCCAGAGAGTGCACTGGCACCACTGGGGATGCACTGCAGTGAGTCCAGAGAGTGCACTGGCACCACTGGGGCTGCAGTGCAGTGAGTCCAGAGAGTGCACTGGCACCAGAGGGAATGCACGGCAGTGAGTCCAGTGAGTGCACTGGAACCACTGGGGATGCAGTGCAGTGAGTGCAGAGAGTGCACTGGCACCACTGGACATGCAGTGCAGTGAGTCCAGAGAGTGCAGTGGCACCACTGGGGATGCAGTGCAGTGAGTCCAGAGAGTGCACTGGCACCACTGGGGATGCAGTGCAGTGAGTCCAGAGAGTGCACTGGCACCACTGGGGCTGCAGTGCAGTGAGTCCAGAGAGTGCACTGGCACCACTGGGGATGCAGTGCAGTGAGTCCAGAGAGTGCTCTGGCACCACTGGGGATGCACTGAAGTGAGTCCAGAGAGTGCACTGGCACCACTGGGGATGCAGTGCAGTCAGTCCAGTGAGTGCACTGGCACCACTGGGGATGCAGTGCAGTGAGTCCAGAGAGTGCACAGGCACCACTGGTGATGCACTGCAGTTACTCCAGAGAGTGCACTGGCACCACTGGGGATGCGGTGCAGTGACTCCAGAGAGTGCATTGGCACCACTGGGGATGCAGTGCAGTGAGTCCAGAGAGTGCACTGGCAGCACAGAGGATGCAGTGCAGTGAGTCCAGAGAGTGCACTGGCACCACTGGGGATGCGGTGCGGTGAGTCCAGAGAGTGCACTGGCACCACTGGGGATGCAGTGCAGTGAGTCCTGTGAGTGTACTGGCAACACTGGGGATGCACTGCAGTGAGTCCAGAGAGTGCACTGGCACCACTGAGAATGCCCTTCAGTGAGTCCAGAGAGTGCACTGGCACCACTGGGGATGCACTGCAGTGAGTCCAGAGAGTGCACTGGCACCACTGGGGATGCAGTGCAGTGACTCCAGAGAGTGCACTGGCACCACTGGGGATGCACTTCAGTGAGTCCAGAGAGTGCACGCGCTCCACTGGGGATGCAGTACAGTGAGTCCAGAGAGTGCACTGGCACCACTGGGGATGCAGTGCAGTGAGTCCAGAGAGTGCACTGGCAGCACAGAGGATGCAGTGCAGTGAGTCCAGAGAGTGCTCTGGCAACACTGGGGATGCAGTGCAGTGAGTCCAGAGAGTGCACTGGCACCACTGGGGATGCAGTGCAGTGAGTCCAGAGAGTGCACTGGCACCACTGGGGATGCACTTCAGTGAGTCCAGAGAGTGCACTGGCACCACTGGGGATGCACTGCAGTGAGTCCAGAGAGTGCACTGGCACCACTGGGGATGCACTGCAGTGAGTCCAGAGAGTGCACTGGCACCACTGGGGCTGCAGTGCAGTGAGTCCAGAGAGTGCACTGGCACCAGAGGGAATGCACGGCAGTGAGTCCAGTGAGTGCACTGGAACCACTGGGGATGCAGTGCAGTGAGTGCAGAGAGTGCACTGGCACCACTGGACATGCAGTGCAGTGAGTCCAGAGAGTGCAGTGGCACCACTGGGGATGCAGTGCAGTGAGTCCAGAGAGTGCACTGGCACCACTGGGGATGCAGTGCAGTGAGTCCAGAGAGTGCACTGGCACCACTGGGGCTGCAGTGCAGTGAGTCCAGAGAGTGCACTGGCACCACTGGGGATGCAGTGCAGTGAGTCCAGAGAGTGCTCTGGCACCACTGGGGATGCACTGAAGTGAGTCCAGAGAGTGCACTGGCACCACTGGGGATGCAGTGCAGTCAGTCCAGTGAGTGCACTGGCACCACTGGGGATGCAGTGCAGTGAGTCCAGAGAGTGCACAGGCACCACTGGTGATGCACTGCAGTTACTCCAGAGAGTGCACTGGCACCACTGGGGATGCGGTGCAGTGAGTCCAGAGAGTGCATTGGCACCACTGGGGATGCAGTGCAGTGAGTCCAGAGAGTGCACTGGCACCACTGGGGATGCACTGCAGTGAGCCCAGAGAGTGCACTGGCACCACTGGGGATGCAGTGCAGTGAGTCCAGAGAGTGCACTGGCTCCACTGAGAATGCACTTCAGTGAGTCCAGAGAGTGCACTGGCACCACTGGGGATGCAGTGCAGTGAGTCCAGAGAGTGCACTGGCACCACTGGGGATGCAGTGCAGTGAGTCCAGAGAGTGCACTGGCAGCACTGGCGATGCACTGCAGTGAGTCCAGAGAGTGCACTGGCACCACTGGGGATGCGGTGCCGGGAGTCCAGAGAGCGCACTGGCACCACTGGGGATGCACTGCAGTGAGTCCACAGAGTGCACTGGCACCACTGAGAATGCACTTCAGTGAGTCCAGAGAGTGCACTGGTACCACTGGGGATGCACTGCAGTGAGTCCAGAGAGTGCACTAGCACCACTGGGGATGCAGTGCAGTGAATCCAGTGAGTGCACTGGCACCACTGGGGATGCAGTGCAGTGATTCAAGAGAGTGCACTGGCACCACTGGGGATGCACTGCAGTGAGCCCAGAGAGTGCACTGCAACCACTGGGGATGCGGTGCCGGGAGTCCAGAGAGTGCACTGGCTCCACTGGGGATGCAGTGCAGTGATTCAAGAGAGTGCACTGGCACCACTGGGGATGCACTGCAGTGAGCCCAGAGAGTGCACTGGCACCACTGGGGATGCGGTGCCGGGAGTCCAGAGAGTGCACTGGCACCACTGGGGATGCAGTGCAGTGAGTCCAGAGAGTGCACTGGCACCACTGGGGATGCAGTGCAGTGAGTCCAGAGAGTGCACTGGCACCACTGGGGATGCAGTGCAGTGAGTCCAGAGAGTGCTCTGGCACCACTGGGGATGCAGTGCAGTGAGTCCAGAGAGTGCACTGGCACCACTGGGGATGCAGTGCAGTGAGTCCAGAGAGTGCACTGGCACCACTGGTGATGCACTGCAGTTACTCCAGAGAGTGCACTGGCACCACTGGGGATGCGGTGCGGTGAGTCCAGAGAGTGCACTGGCACCACTGGGGATGCAGTGCAGTGAGTCCAGTGAGTGTACTGGCAACACTGGGGATGCACTGCAGTGAGTCCAGAGAGTGCACTGGCACCACTGAGAATGCCCTTCTGTGAGTCCAGAGAGTGCACTGGCACCACCGGGGATGCACTGCAGTGAGTCCACAGAGTGCACTAGCACCACTGGGGATGCAGTGCAGTGAGTCCAGAGAGTGCACTGGCACCACTGGGGATGCACTTCAGTGAGTCCAGAGAGTGCACGCGCTCCACTGGGGATGCAGTACAGTGAGTCCAGAGAGTGCACTGGCACCACTGGGGATGCAGTGCAGTGAGTCCAGAGAGTGCACTGGCAGCACAGAGGATGCAGTGCAGTGAGTCCAGAGAGTGCTCTGGCACCACTGGGGATGCACAGCAGTGAGTCCAGAGAGTGCACTGGCACCACTGGGGATGCACTGCAGTGAGTCCAGAGAGTGCACTGGCACCACTGGGGATGCACTTCAGTGAGTCCAGAGAGTGCACTGGCACCACTGGGGATGCACTGCAGCTAGTCCAGAGAGTGCACTGGCACCACTGGGGATGCACTGCAGTTAGTCCAGAGAGTGCACTGGCACCACTGGGGATGCAGTGCAGTGAGTCCAGAGAGTGCACTGGCACCAGAGGGAATGCACGGCAGTGAGTCCAGTGAGTGCACTGGCACCACTGGGGATGCAGTGCAGTGAGTGCAGAGAGTGCACTGGCACCACTGGACATGCAGTGCAGTGAGTCCAGAGAGTGCACTGGCAGCACTGGGGATGCAGTGCAGTGAGTCCAGAGAGTGCACTGGCACCACTGGGGCTGCAGTGCAGTGAGTCCACAGAGTGCACTGGCACCACTGGGGATGCAGTGCAGTGAGTCCAGAGAGTGCTCTGGCACCACTGGGGATGCACTGAAGTGAGTCCAGAAAGTGCACTGGCACCACTGGGGATGCAGTGCAGTGAGTCCAGAGAGTGCACTGGCAACACTGGGGTTGCAGTGCAGTGAGTCCAGAGAGTGCACTGGCACCACTGGGGATGCAGTGCAGTGAGTCCAGAGTGTGCACTGGCACGACTGGGAATGCAGTGCAGTGAGTCCAGAGATTGCACTGGCACCACTGGGGATGCACTTCAGTGAGTCCAGAGAGTGCACTGGCACCACAGGTGATGCACTGCAGTGAGTCCAGTGAGTGCACTGGCACCACTGAGGATGCAGTGCAGTGAGTCCAGAGAGTGCACTGGCACCACTGGGGATGCAGTGCAGTGAGTCCAGAGAGTGCACTGGCACCAGAGGGAATGCACTGCAATGAGTCCAGTGAGTGCACTGGCACCGCTGGGTATGCAGTGCAGTGAGTGCAGAGAGTGCACTGGCACAACTGGGGATGCAGTGCAGTGAGTCCAGAGAGTGCAGTGACACCACTGGGGATGCAGTGCAGTGAGTCCAGAGAGTGCACAGGCAGCACTGGGGATGCAGTCCAGTGAGTCCAGAGAGTGCACTGGCACCACTGGGGATGCAGTGCAGTGAGTCCAGAGAGTGCACTGGCACCACTGGGGATGCAGTGCAGTGAGTCCAGTGAGTGTACTGGCACCACTGGGGATGCACTGCAGTGAGTCCAGAGAGTGCACTGGCACCACTGAGATTGCACTTCAGTGAGTCCAGAGAGTGCACTGGCACCACTGGGGATGCAGTGCAGTGAGTCCAGAGAGTGCACTGGCACCACTGAGAATGCACTTCAGTGAGTCCAAAGAGTGCACTGGCACCACTGGGGATGCAGTGCAGTGAGTCCAGAGAGTGCACTAGCACCACTGGGAATGCAGTACAGTGAGTCCAGTGAGTGCACTGGCACCACTGGGGATGTAGTGCAGTGACTCGAGAGAGTGCACTGGCACCACTGGGGATGCAGTGCAGTGAGTGCAGAGAGTGCACTGGTACCACTTGGGATGCAGTGCAGTGAGTCCAGTGAGTGCACTGGCACCACTGGGGATGCAGTGCAGTGAGTCCAGAGAGTGCATTGGCACCACTGGGGATGCATTGCAGTGAGTCCAAGAGAGTGCACTGGCACCACTGGGGATGCACTGCATTCACTCCAGAGAGTGCACTGGCACCACTGATGATGCAGTACAGTGAGTCCAGTGAGCGCACTGGCACCATTGGGGATGTAGTGCAGTGACTCGAGAGAGTGCACTGGCACCACTTGGGATGCAGTGCAGTGAGTGCAGAGAGTGCACTGGCACCACTGGGGATGCAGTGCAGTGAGTCCATAGAGTGCATTGGCACCACTGGGGATGCAGTGCAGTGAGTCCAGAGAGTGCACTGGCACCACTGGGGATGCACTGCTGTGAGTCCAGAGAGTGCACTGGCAGCAGTGGGGATGCACTGCAGTGAGTCCAGAGAGTGCACTGGCACCACTGGGGATGCACTGCAGTGAGTCCAGAGAGTGCAGTGGCACCACTGGGGATGCAGTGCAGTGAGTCCAGAGAGTGCACTGGCACCACTGGGGATGCACTGCAGTGGGTCCAGAGAGTGCACTGGCACCACTGGGGATGCAGTGCAGTGAGTCCAGAGAGTGCACTGGCAGCACTGGGGATGCAGTGCAGTGAGTCCAGAGAGTGCACTGGCACCACTGGGGATGCAGTGCAGTGAGTCCAGAGAGCGCACTGGCACCACTGGGGATGCACTGCAGTGAGTCCAGAGAGTGCACTGGAACCACTGAGAATGCACTTCAGAGAGTCCAGAGAGTGCACTGGCACCACTGGGGATGCACTGCAGTGAGTCCAGAGAGTGCACTAGCACCACTGGGGAATGCAGTGCAGTGAGTCCAGTGAGTACACTGGCACCACTGGGGATGCAGTGCAGTGTGTCAAGAGAGTGCACTGGCACCACTGGGGATGCACTGCAGTGAGCCCAGAGAGTGCACTGGCACCACTGGGGATGCGGTGCCGGGAGTCCAGAGAGTGCTTTGGCACCACTGGGGATGCACTGCAGTTACTCCAGAGAGTGCACTGGCAACACTGGGGATGCAGTACAGTGAGTCCAGAGAGTGCACTGGCACCACTGGGGATGCACTGCAGTGAGTCCAGAGAGTGCACTGGCACCACTCAGGGTGCAGTGCGGTGAGTCCAGAGAATGCACTGGCACCAATGGGGATGCAGTGCAGTGAGTCCAGAGAGCGCACTGGCTCCACTGGGGATGCAGTGCAGTCAGTCCTGTGAGTGTACTGGCACCACTGGGGATGCAGTGCAGTGAGTCCAGAGAGTGCACTGGCACCACTGAGAATGCACTTCAGTGAGTCCAGAGAGTGCACTGGCACCACTGGGGATGCACTGCAGTGAGTCCAGAGAGTGCACTAGCACCACTGGGGATGCAGTGCAGTGAGTCCAGAGAGTGCACTGGCACCACTGGGGATGCACTGAAGTGAGTCCAGAGAGTGCACGCGCTCCACTGGGGATGCAGTACAGTGAGTCCAGAGAGTGCACTGGCACCACTGGGGATGCAGTGCAGTGAGTCCAGAGAGTGCACTGGCAGCACAGAGGATGCAGTGCAGTGAGTCCAGAGAGTGCTCTGGCACCACTGGGGATGCAGTGCAGTGAGTCCAGAGAGTGCACTGGCACCACTGGGGATGCACTGCAGTGAGTCCAGAGAGTGCACTGGCACCACTGGGGATGCACTTCAGTGAGTCCAGAGAGTGCACTGGCACCACTGGGGATGCACTGCAGTGAGTCCAGAGAGTGCACTGGCACCACTGGGGATGCACTGCAGTTAGTCCAGAGAGTGCACTGGCACCACTGGGGATGCAGTGCAGTGAGTCCAGAGAGTGCACTGGCACCAGAGGGAATGCACGGCAGTGAGTCCAGTGAGTGCACTGGCACCACTGGGGATGCAGTGCAGTGAGTGCAGAGAGTGCACTGGCACCACTGGACATGCAGTGCAGTGAGTCCAGAGAGTGCAGTGGCACCACTGGGGATGCAGTGCAGTGAGTCCAGAGAGTGCACTGGCAGCACTGGGGATGCAGTGCAGTGAGTCCAGAGAGTGCACTGGCACCACTGGGGCTGCAGTGCAGTGAGTCCACAGAGTGCACTGGCACCACTGGGGATGCAGTGCAGTGAGTCCAGAGAGTGCTCTGGCACCACTGGGGATGCACTGAAGTGAGTCCAGAGAGTGCACTGGCACCACTGGGGATGCAGTGTAGTGAGTCCAGAGAGTGCACTGGCAACACTGGGGTTGCAGTGCAGTGAGTCCAGAGAGTGCACTGGCACCACTGGGGATGCAGTGCAGTGAGTCCAGAGTGTGCACTGGCACGACTGGGAATGCAGTGCAGTGAGTCCAGAGATTGCACTGGCACCACTGGGGATGCACTTCAGTGAGTCCAGAGAGTGCACTGGCACCACAGGTGATGCACTGCAGTGAGTCCAGTGAGTGCACTGGCACCACTGGGGATGCAGTGCAGTGAGTCCAGAGAGTGCACTGGCACCACTGGGGATGCAGTGCAGTGAGTCCAGAGAGTGCACTGGCACCAGAGGGAATGCACTGCAATGAGTCCAGTGAGTGCACTGGCACCGCTGGGTATGCAGTGCAGTGAGTGCAGAGAGTGCACTGGCACAACTGGGGATGCAGTGCAGTGAGTCCAGAGAGTGCAGTGACACCACTGGGGATGCAGTGCAGTGAGTCCAGAGAGTGCACAGACAGCACTGGGGATGCAGTCCAGTGAGTCCAGAGAGTTCACTGGCACCACTGGGGATGCAGTGCAGTGAGTCCAGAGAGTGCACTGGCACCACTGGGGATGCAGTGCAGTGAGTCCAGTGAGTGTACTGGCACCACTGGGGATGCACTGCAGTGAGTCCAGAGAGTGCACTGGCACCACTGAGATTGCACTTCAGTGAGTCCAGAGAGTGCACTGGCACCACTGGGGATGCAGTGCAGTGAGTCCAGAGAGTGCACTGGCACCACTGAGAATGCACTTCAGTGAGTCCAAAGAGTGCACTGGCACCACTGGGGATGCAGTGCAGTGAGTCCAGAGAGTGCACTAGCACCACTGGGAATGCAGTACAGTGAGTCCAGTGAGTGCACTGGCACCACTGGGGATGTAGTGCAGTGACTCGAGAGAGTGCACTGGCACCACTGGGGATGCAGTGCAGTGAGTGCAGAGAGTGCACTGGTACCACTTGGGATGCAGTGCAGTGAGTCCAGTGAGTGCACTGGCACCACTGGGGATGCAGTGCAGTGAGTCCAGAGAGTGCATTGGCACCACTGGGGATGCAGTGCAGTGAGTCCAAGAGAGTGCACTGGCACCACTGGGGATGCACTGCATTCACTCCAGAGAGTGCACTGGCACCACTGATGATGCAGTACAGTGAGTCCAGTGAGCGCACTGGCACCATTGGGGATGTAGTGCAGTGACTCGAGAGAGTGCACTGGCACCACTTGGGATGCAGTGCAGTGAGTGCAGAGAGTGCACTGGCACCACTGGGGATGCAGTGCAGTGAGTCCAGAGAGTGCATTGGCACCACTGGGGATGCAGTGCAGTGAGTCAAGAGAGTGCACTGGCACCACTGGGGATGCACTGCTGTGAGTCCAGAGAGTGCACTGGCAGCAGTGGGGATGCACTGCAGTGAGTCCAGAGAGTGCACTGGCACCACTGGGGATGCACTGCAGTGAGTCCAGAGAGTGCAGTGGCACCACTGGGGATGCAGTGCAGTGAGTCCAGAGAGTGCACTGGCACCACTGGGGATGGAGTTCAGTGAGTGCAGAGAGTGCACTGGCACCACTGGGGATGCAGTGCAGTGAGTCCAGAGAGTGCACTGGCAGCACTGGGGATGCAGTGCAGTGAGTCCAGAGAGTGCACTGGCACCACTGGGGATGCAGTGCAGTGAGTCCAGAGAGCGCACTGGCACCACTGGGGATGCACTGCAGTGAGTCCAGAGAGTGCACTGGAACCACTGAGAATGCACTTCAGAGAGTCCAGAGAGTGCACTGGCACCACTGGGGATGCACTGCAGAGAGTCCAGAGAGTGCACTAGCACCACTGGGGAATGCAGTGCAGTGAGTCCAGTGAGTACACTGGCACCACTGGGGATGCAGTGCAGTGTGTCAAGAGAGTGCACTGGCACCACTGGGGATGCACTGCAGTGAGCCCAGAGAGTGCACTGGCACCACTGGGGATGCGGTGCCGGGAGTCCAGAGAGTGCTTTGGCACCACTGGGGATGCACTGCAGTTACTCCAGAGAGTGCACTGGCAACACTGGGGATGCAGTACAGTGAGTCCAGAGAGTGCACTGGCACCACTGGGGATGCACTGCAGTGAGTCCAGAGAGTGCACTGGCACCACTCAGGGTGCAGTCCGGTGAGTCCAGAGAATGCACTGGCACCAATGGGGATGCAGTGCAGTGAGTCCAGAGAGCGCACTGGCTCCACTGGGGATGCAGTGCAGTCAGTCCTGTGAGTGTACTGGCACCACTGGGGATGCAGTGCAGTGAGTCCAGAGAGTGCACTGGCACCACTGAGAATGCACTTCAGTGAGTCCAGAGAGTGCACTGGCACCACTGGGGATGCACTGCAGTGAGTCCAGAGAGTGCACTGGCACCAACGGGGATGCACTGCAGTGAGTCCAGAGAGTGCACGGGCTCCACTGGGGATGCAGTGCAGTGAGTCCAGAGAGTGCACTGGCACCACTGGGGATGCAGTGCAGTGAGTCCAGAGAGTGCACTGACACCACTGGGGATGCACTGCAGTGAGCCCAGAGAGTGCACTGTCACCACTGGGGATGCGGTGCCGGGAGTCCAGAGAGTGCTTTGGAACCACTGGGGATGCACTGCAGTTACTCCAGAGAGTGCACTGGCAACACTGGGGAATCAGTACAGTGAGTCCAGAGAGTGCACTGGCACCACTGGGGATGCACTGCAGTGAGTCCAGAGAGTGCACTGGCACCACTCAGGGTGCAGTGCGGTGAGTCCAGAGAATGCACTGGCACCAATGGGGATGCAGTGCAGTGAGTCCAGAGAGCGCACTGGCTCCACTGGGGATGCAGTGCAGTCAGTCCTGTGAGTGTACTGGCACCACTGGGGATGCAGTGCAGTGAGTCCAGAGATTGCACTGGCACCACTGAGAATGCACTTCAGTGAGTCCAGAGAGTGCACTGGCACCACTGGTGATGCACTGCAGTGAGTCCAGAGAGTGCACTGGCACCAACGGGGATGCACTGCAGTGAGTCCAGAGAGTGCACTGGCACCACTGGGGATGCACTTCAGTGAGTACAGAGAGTGCACGGGCTCCACTGGGGATGCACTGCAGTGAGTCCAGAGAGTGCACTGGCACCACTGGGGATGCAGTGCAGTGAGTCCAGAGAGTGCACTGGCACCACTGGAGATGCAGTGCAGTGAGTCCACAGAGTGCACTGGCACCACTGGGGATGCACTGCAGTGAGTCCAGAGAGTGCACTGGCACCACTGGGGATGCACTGCAGTGAGTCCAGAGATTGCACTGGCACCACTGGGGATGCACCTCAGTGAGTCCAGAGAGTGCACTGGCACCACTGGTGATGCACTGCAGTGAGTCCAGAGAATGCACTGGCACCACTGGGGATGCACTGCAGTTAGTCCAGAGAGTGCACTGGCACCACTGGGGATGCAGTGCAGTGAGTCCAGAGAGTGCACTGGCACCAGAGGGAATGCACTGCAGTGAGTCCAGTGAGTGCACTGGCACCACTGTGGATGCACTGCAGTGAGTCCAGAGAGTGCACTGGCACCACTGGGGATGCAGTGCAGTGAGTCCAGAGAGTGCACTGGCACCACTGGGGATGCAGTGCAGTGAGTGCAGAGAGTGCACTGGCACCACTGGGGATGCACTGCAGTGAGTCCAGAGAGTGCACTGTCACCACTGGGGATGCAGTACAGTGAGTCCACAGAGTGCACTGGTACCAGTGGGGATGCAGTACAGTGAGTCCAGAGAGTGCAGTGGCACCACTGGGCATGCAGTGCAGTGAGTCCAGAGAGTGCACTGGCACCACTGGGGATGCACTTCAGTGACTCCAGAGAGTGCACTGGCACCACTGGGGATGCAGTGCAGTGAGTCCAAAGACTTCACTGGCAAAACTGGGGATGCAGTGCCGTGAGTCCAGAGAGTGCACTGGCACCACTGGGGATGCACTGCAGTGAGTCCAGAGATTGCACTGGCACCACCGGGTCTGCAGTGCAGTGAGTCCAGAGAGTGCACTGGCACCACTGTGGATGCAGTGCAGTGAGTCCAGAGAGTGCAGTGGCACCACTGGTAATGCACTGCTGTGAGTCCAGAGAGTGCTCTTGCACCACAGGGGATGCAGTGCAGTGAGTCCAGAGAGTGCACTGGCACCACTGGGGATGCACTACAGTGAGTCCAGAGATTGCACTGGCACCACTGGGGATGCAATGCACTGAGTCCAGAGAGTGCACTGGCACCACTGGGGATGCAGTGCATTGAGTCCAGAGAGTGCACTGGCACCACTGGGGATGCACTTCAGTGAGTCCAGAGAGTGCACTGACAACATTGGGGATGCAGTGCAGTGAGTCCAGAGAGTGCACTGGCACCACTGGGGATGCAGTGCAGTGAGTCCAGAGAGTGCTCTGGCACCACTGGGGATGCACTTCAGTGAGTCCAGAGAGTACACTGGCACCACTGGGGATGTAGTGCAGTGAGTCCAGAGAGTTCACTGGCACCACTGGGGATGCAGTCCAGTGAGTCCAGTGAGTGCACTGGCACCACTGGGGATGCAGTGCAGTGACTGCAGAGAGTACACTGGCACCACCGGGGATTCACTGCAGTGAGTCCAGAGAGTGCACTGGCACCACCTGTGATGCAGTGCAGTGAGTCCAGAGAGTGCACTGGCACCACTGGGGATGCAGTGCTGTGACTCCAGAGAGCGCACTGGCACCACTGGGGATGCAGTGCAGTCAGTCCAGTGAGTGCGCTGGTACCACTGGGGGTGCAGTACAGTGAGTCCAGAGAGTGCACTGACACCACTGGGGATGCACTGCAGTGAGTCCAGACAGTGCACTGGCACCACTGGGGATGCAGTGCAGTGAGTCCAGAGACTGCACTGGCACCACTGGGGATGCAGTGCAGTGAGACCAGAGAGTGCACTGGCAGCACTGGGGATGCACTGCAGTGAGTCCAGAGAGTGCACTGGCACCACTGGGGATGCACTGCAGTGAGTCCAGAGAGTGCACTGTCACCACTGGGGATGCAGTGCAGTGAGTCCAGAGAGTGCACTGGCACCACTTGGGATGCACTTCAGTGACTCCACAGAGTGCACTGGCACCAATGGGGATGCAGTGCAGTGAGTCCAAAGACTTCACTGGCACCACTGGGGATGCAGTGCAGTGAGTCCAGAGAGTGCACTGGCACCACTGGGGATGCAGTGAAGTGAGTGCAGAGAGTGCACTGGCACCACTGGGGATGCACTGCAGTGAGTCCAGAGAGTGCACTGGCACCACTGGGGATGCACTACAGTGAGTCCAGAGAGTGCACTGGCACCACTGGGGATGCAGTGCAGTGAGTCCAGAGAGTGCACTGGCACCACTGGGGATGCAGTGCAGTGAGTCCAGAGAGTGCACTGGCACCACTGGGGATGCACTGCTGTGAGTCCAGAGAGTGCACTGGCAGCAGTGGGGATGCACTGCAGTGAGTCCAGAGAGTGCACTAGCACCACTGGGGATGCAGTGCAGTGAATCCTGTGAGTACACTGGCACCACTGGGGATGCAGAGCAGTGAGTCCAGAGAGCTCACTGGCACCACTGGGGATGCAGTGCAGTGAGTCCAGAGAGTGCACTGGCACCACTGGAGATGCAGTACAGTGAGTCCAGTGAATGCACTGGAACCACTGGGGATGCAGTGCAGTGAGTCCAGAGAGTGCACTGGCACCACTGGTGATGCAGTACAGTGAGTCCAGTGAGTGCACTGGTACCACTGGGCCTGCAGTGCAGTGAGTCCAGAGAATGCACTGGCACCACTGGGGATGCAGTGAAGTGAGTCCAGAGAGTGCACTGGCACCACCGATGATGCAGTACAGTGAGTCCAGTGAGTGCACTGGCACTACTGGTGATGTAGTGCAGTGACTCGAGAGAGTGCACTGGCACCACTGGCGATGCAGTGCAGTGAGTCCAGAGAGTGCACTGGCACCACTGGGGATGCTCTGCAGTGAGTCCAGAGAGTGCACTGGCAGCAGTGGGGATGCAGTGCAGTGAGTCCAGAGAGTGCACTGGCACCACTGGGGATGCAGTGCAGTGAGTCCAGAGACTTCACTGGCACCACTGGGAATGCAGTGCAGTGAGTCCAGAGAGTGCTCTGGCACCACTGGGGATGCACTGCAGTGAGTCCAGAGACTGCACTGGCACCACTGGGGATGCAGTGCAGTGAGTCCAGAGAGTGCTCTGGCACCACTGGGGATGCACTGCAGTGAGTCCAGAGAGTACACTGGCACCACTGGGGATGCAGTGCAGTGAGTCCAGAGAGTTCACTGGCACCACTGGGGATGCAGTCCAGTGAGTCCAGTGAGTGCACTGGCACCACTGGGGATGCAGTGCAGTGACTGCAGAGAGTACACTGGCACCACCGGGGATTCACTGCAGTGAGTCCAGAGAGTGCACTGGTACCACCTGTGATGCAGTGCAGTGAGTCCAGTGAGTGCACTGGCACCACTGGGGATGCAGTGCTGTGACTCCAGAGAGCGCACTGGCACCACTGGGGATGCAGTGCAGTCAGTCCAGTGAGTGCACTGGTACCACTGGGGGTGCAGTACAGTGAGTCCAGAGAGTGCACTGACACCACTGGGGATGCACTGCAGTGAGTCCAGACAGTGCACTGGCACCACTGGGGATGCAGTGCAGTGAGTCCAGAGACTGCACTGGCACCACTGGGGATGCAGTGCAGTGAGACCAGAGAGTGCACTGGCACCACTGGGGATGCACTGCAGTGAGTCCAGAGAGTGCACTGGCACCACTGGGGATGCACTGCAGTTAGTCCAGAGAGTGCACTGTCACCACTGGGGATGCAGTACAGTGAGTCCACATAGTGCACTGGCACCAGTGGGGATGCAGTATAGTGAGTCCAGAGAGTGCACTGGCACCACTGGACATGCAGTGCAGTGAGTCCAGAGAGTGCACTGGCACCACTGGGGATGCACTTCAGTGACTCCACAGAGTGCACTGGCACCACTGGGGATGCAGTGCAGTGAGTCCAAAGACTTCACTGGCACCACTGGGGATGCAGTGCAGTGAGTCCAGAGAGTGCACTGGCACCACTGGGGATGCAGTGAAGTGAGTGCAGAGAGTGCACTGGCACCACTGGGGATGCACTGCAGTGAGTCCAGAGAGTGCACTGGCACCACTGGGGATGCACTACAGTGAGTCCAGAGAGTGCACTGGCACCACTGGGGATGCAGTGCAGTGAGTCCAGAGAGTGCACTGGCACCACTGGGGATGCAGTGCAGTGAGTCCAGTGAGTGTACTGGCACCACTGGGGATGCACTTTAGTGAGCCCAGAGAGTGCACTGGCACCACTGAGAATGCACTTCAGTGAGTCCAGAGAGTGCACTGGCACCACTGTGGATGCACTGCAGTGAGTCCAGAGAGTGCACTAGCACCACTGGGGATGCAGTGCAGTGAATCCTGTGAGTACACTGACACCACTGGGGATGCAGAGCAGTGAGTCCAGAGAGCTCACTGGCACCACTGGGGATGCAGTGCAGTGAGTCCAGAGAGTGCACTGGCACCACTGGAGATGCAGTACAGTGAGTCCAGTGAATGCACTGGAACCACTGGGGATGCAGTGCAGTGAGTCCAGAGAGTGCACTGGCACCACTGGTGATGCAGTACAGTGAGTCCAGTGAGTGCACTGGTACCACTGGGCCTGCAGTGCAGTGAGTCCAGAGAATGCACTGGCACCACTGGGGATGCAGTGAAGTGAGTCCAGAGAGTGCACTGGCACCACCGATGATGCAGTACAGTGAGTCCAGTGAGTGCACTGGCACTACTGGTGATGTAGTGCAGTGACTCGAGAGAGTGCACTGGCACCACTGGGGATGCAGTGCAGTGAGTCCAGAGAGTGCACTGGCACCACTGGGGATGCTCTGCAGTGAGTCCAGAGAGTGCACTGGCAGCAGTGGGGATGCAGTGCAGTGAGACCAGAGAGTGCACTGGCACCACTGGGGATGCACTGCAGTGAGTCCAGAGAGTGCACTGGCACCACTGGGGATGCACTGCAGTTAGTCCAGAGAGTGCACTGTCACCACTGGGGATGCAGTACAGTGAGTCCACATAGTGCACTGGCACCAGTGGGGATGCAGTATAGTGAGTCCAGAGAGTGCACTGGCACCACTGGACATGCAGTGCAGTGAGTCCAGAGAGTGCACTGGCACCACTGGGGATGCACTTCAGTGACTCCACAGAGTGCACTGGCACCACTGGGGATGCAGTGCAGTGAGTCCAAAGACTTCACTGGCACCACTGGGGATGCAGTGCAGTGAGTCCAGAGAGTGCACTGGCACCACTGGGGATGCAGTGAAGTGAGTGCAGAGAGTGCACTGGCACCACTGGGGATGCACTGCAGTGAGTCCAGAGAGTGCACTGGCACCACTGGGGATGCACTACAGTGAGTCCAGAGAGTGCACTGGCACCACTGGGGATGCAGTGCAGTGAGTCCAGAGAGTGCACTGGCACCACTGGGGATGCAGTGCAGTGAGTCCAGTGAGTGTACTGGCACCACTGGGGATGCACTTTAGTGAGCCCAGAGAGTGCACTGGCACCACTGAGAATGCACTTCAGTGAGTCCAGAGAGTGCACTGGCACCACTGTGGATGCACTGCAGTGAGTCCAGAGAGTGCACTAGCACCACTGGGGATGCAGTGCAGTGAATCCTGTGAGTACACTGACACCACTGGGGATGCAGAGCAGTGAGTCCAGAGAGCTCACTGGCACCACTGGGGATGCAGTGCAGTGAGTCCAGAGAGTGCACTGGCACCACTGGAGATGCAGTACAGTGAGTCCAGTGAATGCACTGGAACCACTGGGGATGCAGTGCAGTGAGTCCAGAGAGTGCACTGGCACCACTGGTGATGCAGTACAGTGAGTCCAGTGAGTGCACTGGTACCACTGGGCCTGCAGTGCAGTGAGTCCAGAGAATGCACTGGCACCACTGGGGATGCAGTGAAGTGAGTCCAGAGAGTGCACTGGCACCACCGATGATGCAGTACAGTGAGTCCAGTGAGTGCACTGGCACTACTGGTGATGTAGTGCAGTGACTCGAGAGAGTGCACTGGCACCACTGGGGATGCAGTGCAGTGAGTCCAGAGAGTGCACTGGCACCACTGGGGATGCTCTGCAGTGAGTCCAGAGAGTGCACTGGCAGCAGTGGGGATGCAGTGCAGTGAGTCCAGAGAGTGCACTGGCACCACTGGGGATGCAGTGCAGTGAGTCCAGAGACTTCACTGGCACCACTGGGAATGCAGTGCAGTGAGTGCAGAGAGTGCACTGGCACCACTGGGGATGCAGTGCAGTGAGTCCAGAGAGTGCACTGGCACCACTGGGGATGCACTGCAGTGAGTCCAGAGAGTGCACTGGCACCACTGGGGATGCACTACAGTGAGTCCAGAGATTGCACTGGCACCAATGGGGATGCAGTGCAGTGAGTCCAGAGAGTGCAGAGGCACCACTGGTGATGCAGTTTAGTGAGTCCAGAGAGTGCACTGGCACCACTGGGGATGCACTTCAGTGAGTTCCGAGAGTGTACTGACACCACTGGTGATGCGGTGCAGTGAGTCCAGAGAGTGCACTGGCACCACTGGGGATGCAGTTCAGTGAGTCCAGAGAGTGCTCTGGCACCACTGGGGATGCACTGCAGTGAGTCCAGAGAGTGCACTGGCACCACTGGGGATGCAGTGCAGTGAGTCCAGAGAGTGCACTGGCACCACTGGTGATGCAGTCCAGTGAGTCCAGTGAATGCACTGGCACCACTGGGGATGCTGTGCAGTGAGTGCAGAGAGTGCACTGGCACCACCTGTGATGCAGTACAGTGTGTCCAGTGAGTGCACTGGCACCACTGGGGATGCAGTGCTGTGACTCCGGAGAGCGCACTGGCACCACTGGGGATGCAGTGCAGTCAGTCCAGTGAGTGCACTGGCACCACTGGGGATGCAGTGCAGTGAGTGCAGAGAGTGCAATGGCACCAATGGGGATGCAGTGCAGTGAGTCCAGAGAGTGCACTGGCACCACTGGGGATGCAGTGCAGTGAGTCCAGAGATTGCACTGGCACCACTGGGGATGCAGTGCTGTGACTCCAGAGAGCGCACTGGCACCACTGGGGATGCAGTGCAGTGAGTCCAGAGAGTGCACTGGCACCACTGGGGATGCAGTGCAGTGAGTCCAGAGAGTGCACTGGCACCACTGGGGATGCAGTGCAGTGAGTCCAGAGAGTGCACTGGCACCACTGGGGATGCACTGCAGAGACTCCAGAGAGTGCACTGGCACCACTGGGGATGCACTGCAGTGAGTCCAGAGATTGCACTGGCACCACTGGGGATGCAGTGCAGTGAGTCCAGAGAGTGCACTGGCACCACTGGGGATGCACTACAGTGAGTCCACAGAGTGCACTGGCACCACTGGGGATGCTCTGCAGTGAGTCCAGAGATTGCACTGGCACCACTGGGGATGCAGTGCAGTGAGTGCAGAGAGTGCACTGGCACCACTGGGGATGCACTTCAGTGAGTTCAGAGAGTGCACTTGCACCACTGGGGATGGGTTTCAAGCCAACTGCATTAAGCGCTCATGCTTCTTTCTTATGAGACGTTAGTAAACCAATTACATAGCCTTGTCAAGACTAAATCACAGGTAAAAATCCTGTACATCTCATGTGGCCAACCACTCCCAACTAGGATTCCAAGAACCAGGAGGTTCGGTGAAAATAGGGCTAGTGCTATTAGAGGGGTGATTATTAGGGTAAGCCCTAAGCTGTCTTTCATGGAGAAGTATGGGTGGAATGGGATTTTGTCGCAGTCTGATACGATTCCTAGTGGGTTATTTGAGCCTGATTCGTGTAGGAAGGTTAGGTGGACTAGGGTGATTCCTGCAATTAGGAAGGGCAGTAGGAAGTGGATGGCGAAGAATCGGGTTAAGGTTGGATTGTCTACTGAGAATCCTCCTCAGGCTCATTCTACTAGAGTTTGCCCAATGTACGGGATGGCTGAGAATAGGTTGGTGATTACGGTGGCCCCTCAGAATGACATTTGTCCTCATGGTAGGACATACCCTACGAAGGCAGTTGCTCTTAGGGTGAGTAGGAGGATTACTCCTGTGTTTCAGGTTTCTTTGTATAGGTAGGAGCCGTAGTAGAGGCCTCGTCCGATGTGTAAGTAGATGCAGATAAAGAAGAGCGAAGCACCATTGGCATGGAGGTTGCGGATGAGCCATCCGTACTGGACGTCTCGGCATGTGTGAGCTACTGAGGAGAAGGCGAGTGAAGTGTCTGCGGTGTAGTGTATGGCTAGTAGCAGGCCTGTTAGGATTTGTGTGGCTAAGCAGATGGCTAGAAGGGAGCCGAAGTTTCATCAGGCAGAGATGTTGGAGGGGGCGGGTAGGTCGATTAGGGAGTTGTTGATTATTTTTAGTAGGGGATGGGATTTGCGGATGTTAGGGGCCATTAGTGAGTCTGTGTGTTATTAGGATTATTACCAGGATGGAGAGGGCGAAGGATCCTAGGTAGGCCTTAATTAGCCCTGTGTGTATTGAGGTTGCGGCTTTGCTTGCGGCTACTTGTAGTTCAGCAAGGCCCTCTGGCCCTATTTTTTTGAGTCAGGAGAGGTCGATCAAGTGTAGGGCAATGTTTTGTCCCTTTTCTAGTAGGTTTTTGGAGAAGAATCGGTGTACTAGGGGGTTGAAGTACCCTAATGCAGAGGAGAAGTTTATGAGGGGGTTTGGTTTGGGGTGAGTGAGGGTGTGTGTTATGTTCGATAGTTCTAGGGCTAGGATGATTCCTAGGATTGTTATGAGGATGGCAGCAGTTTTGGTGATAAGGGGTATGGTTATTGGGGGGGTTTTGGTTGGTGTGATGAAAGAGGTAATGATTATTCCTGCTGTAATGCTGCCTAGGGCGAGTCGGGTTAGGGGGGCGGTGATTAGTGGGTTGTTTTCGTTTATTGATACTATTGGGGGGATTCGGGTTTGTCCAGCTTGGACTAGGATGGTTATGCGGATGCTGTAGGTTGCGGTGAATGCTGTGGCTATAAGGGTTAGGAGTAGGGCTCAAGTATTTAGGTATGATGTGTTTAAGCTTTCGATGATGAGGTCTTTTGAGTAGAATCCGGCTAGGAATGGGGTTCCTATCAGCGCCAGGTTTCCGATGGTTAGGCAGGAAGTAGTGACTGGGAGTATTTTCTGTAGGCCTCCTATCTTTCGGATATCTTGTTCTCCGTTTAGGTTGTGGATGATAGACCCTGAGCATAGGAATAGTATGGCTTTAAAGAAGGCATGGGTTGAGATGTGTAGGAAGGCTAGTTGTGGGAGGTTTAGTCCGATAGTGACTATTATTAGTCCTAGTTGGCTGGATGTTGAGAAAGCAATGATTTTTTTGATGTCATTTTGGGTTAGGGCGCATGTGGCAGCGAATAGGGTTGATAGAGCACCTAGGCATAGGCAGGCAGTTAGGGCTGTCTGGTTGGTGGCTAGCAGGGGGTGCATGCGGATGAGCAGGAAGATTCCGGCTACTACTATGGTACTGGAGTGCAGTAGGGCTGATACTGGGGTGGGGCCTTCTATTGCTGCGGGCAGTCATGGGTGGAGTCCAAATTGGGCGGATTTTCCTGCGGCTGCGAGGATTAATCCTATGAGGGGGAGGATTGGGGTTTGGTGGGGGTGTACGGCTTGTTGGATCTCTCAGGTGTTGAATGTTGAAGCTAGTCATGCTATGCTCAGGATCAGTCCGATGTCTCCGATTCGGTTGTAGATTACGGCTCGTAGGGCGGCGGTGTTGGCATCTGCTCGGCCTTGTCATCAGCCGATGAGAAGGAAGGACATGATTCGTACTCCTTCCCAGCCTACGAATAGGAGGAATATGTTGTTTGCGGTTGTTAGGAGGAGTATGGCGACTAGGAATGTCAGTAGGTAGGTGAAAAATTTTGTTACGTATGGCTCTGAGGCCATGTATCATATGGCGAATTGTAGGATTGATCATGTTACAAATAGGGCGATTGGAAGAAATGTTATTGAGTATTGGTCTATTTTTAGGCTCAGGGGGATTTTAAAGTTTATAATGAATTTTCACTCCCAGTGGCAGGTGACAGATTCTACTCCCGAGTAGATGAATGCGGTTGTAGGGGCTAGGCTAATTAGGAATGCGGTTTTAACAGCGCGGGTGGTGGCTTGTGGGGTGTTTTTAAAGTTTTTAAATAGAAATGGCAGGATGATTGGGGTTAGGAGGATTGTCAGCGTGAGTAGTGTGAGGGAGTTGATTAGTAGTGTGGGGTTCACTACTTTTACTTGGATTTGCACCAAGATGGGTGGTTCCTAAGACCAGTGGATTGCTGTTATCCTTTAAAAGTAAGGGGGCTGAGGTTTTAGGCTCAGATGTAAGAGTTAGCAGCTCTTGTTGGTTAAACCCTCCCCTCGGCAGGTAAGAAGGTTTGAACTTCTATTCTTAGAATCACAGTCTAATGTTTGGTTTAAACTATACTTGCATGAGGGGATTCCGGAGATCAGTTCGGGTTTGAGGATTAGGAGGAATATTGGGATAATGTGGAGTGTTATGAGCAGGTGTTCTCGCGTGGTTGAGTTTTGCATAGATGTGATGTGGGAGGGGATTGAGCCTCGTTGGGTCATTAGTAGTATGAATAAGGTGTAGGAGGCGGTTAGTAGGGTTGCGATTCCTGTTAGGATGATCGTGAAGGCAGATCAGTTGAATAAGGTGATTATAATGGTTAGCTCTGCTATGAGGTTTGTTGTTGGGGGTAAGGCTATGTTTGTTAGATTGGCCAGCAATCATCAGGTAGCTATGAGTGGTAGGAGAGGTTGTAGGCCTCGTGTGAGTAGTAGAATTCGGCTGTGCGTACGTTCATAGTTTGTGTTGGCTAGGCAGAATAGTATGGAGGAAGTTAGTCCATGGGAAATTATTAGGATCATTGCCCCTGAGAATGATCAGTGGGTTTGGATTATTCCTGCGGCGATAACTAGGCCTATGTGGCTAACGGATGAATAAGCGATTAGTGATTTTAGGTCTGTCTGTCGTAGGCAGATTGAGCTAGTCATTAGGGCGCCTCATAGGGCCAGGGTTAGGAAGGGGTAGTGCAGGAGGTTGGACAGTGGGCCCATAAATAGAGTGACTCGTATAATTCCGTATCCTCCTAGCTTTAGTAGTAGGGCGGCGAGGAGTATTGAGCCTGCGATGGGTGCTTCTACGTGGGCTTTTGGCAGTCAGAGGTGTAGGCCGTATAGTGGGGCTTTTACTATGAATGCTATGAGCAGTGCTAGACCTGATAGTATTCCTGTCCATGAGGTGGATAGGGTTGGGTGGGTTAGTTGTAGGGTTGGCAGGTGCAGGGTGCCAATTTTCACGTATAGGTGTATGATTGTGATTAGCAGGGGTAGAGAGCTTACTGGCGTGTAGAATAGCAGGTAGATGCCAGCGCTTAGGCGTTCTGGTTGGTTCCCCCATCGGGTGATTAAGATTAGGGTGGGAATGAGGGTTGCTTCAAATGAGATGTAAAATAGTGCTAGTTCTGTGGTGGAAAAGGCTAGTAGGATGAATGGCTGGACTGCGACTAAGGTTGAGATAAAGATTCGTTTGCGTTGTAGGGGTTCTTGTTGCAGGTGGTTTTGGCTTGCTATGATTATGAGTGGGAGTAGTCAGCAGGATAGTACTAGGAGGGGGGATGAGATTTGGTCAATTCCTGTTCAGTTGGATAAAAATTTGTAGGGGTAGTAGGTTGGGATTAATCACTGTAGGCTTAGGGCAGCGATTAGGAGGCTGTATAAGGTGGTGTTAGTCCATAGAAATTTTGGTGGAGACAGCAGGGCTGTTGGAAGAAGTATGATTGTGGGTAGGATGATTTTTAGCATTGCAGGAGGTTTAGGTTGTGTAGATGGTCAGAGCCATGTGTGCGGGTGGAGGCTACTAGGATGGCCAGGCCTGTGCCCGCCTCACACGCTGAGAAGGTTAGCATGAGAATTGGTACCATGGTGAATGAGGAGACTTGGTTTTCGATGGATCATATTGATAGGCCTACGAATATCGATAATATTATGCTTTCAAGGCATAGTAGGGCGGATACTAGGTGGGTTCGGTGGAAGGCTAGCCCTAGTCCGCTGAAAATGAAGGCTGAGTAGAAGCTTAAATGTAGGGGCGACATAAGAAAGTTACAGGGTTGGCTGTAATCTGCTGGGTCGAAACCAGCTATCTTTTTGGTTAGACTAACTTTCTGTTATTCTGCTCATTCTAGGCCCCCTTGAATTCACTCGTAGGCCAGTCCGAGTGTTAGGAGAAGGAGGATCACTACAGTTCAGGTGAGGGTCATTAGGGGGGATTGGAGTTGGACGGCTCATGGCAGGGGGAGTAGGAGGGCGATTTCTAGGTCGAATAGGACGAACAGGATGGCTACTGAGGAAGAATCGGACTGAGAATGGTAATCGAGCAGATCCAAGTGGGTCGAATCCACATTCGTACGGTGAGAGTTTCTCTGAGTCGGGGTTTATTTGGGCGAGTCAGAAGTTTAATGCGGTTAGGGCGGCGCTTAGGATTGATGATAGGGCGAATATGAACATGAGTGCGTTCATTGCTCTCCTCTGGGTTTATACCAGATTCTAGAGATTGGAAGTCAATTGTAATTAATATACTAGAAGAGCAAGATCCTCATCAGTAGATGGTTATGTAGAGGAATAGTCAGATGACGTCTACGAAGTGTCAGTATCAGGCTGCTGCCTCGAATCCGAAGTGGTGGTCTGATGTAAAGTGGAACTTGATCAGTCGGAAGAGGCAGACGGTCAGGAAGGAGGATCCGATGATTACGTGGAGTCCGTGGAATCCAGTGGCAACGAAGAAGGTAGATCCGTAGACGCTATCGGCGATTGAGAATGGGGCTTCGTGGTATTCTATTGCTTGTAGGGCTGTGAAGTAGAATCCCAAGAGGATCGTTAGGGTTAGGGCGTGGATGGCGTGTTTTCGGTTTCCTTCTGTGATGCTGTGATGGGCTCACGTTACGGTAACGCCTGAGGCTAGTAGGATGGCTGTGTTTAGTAGGGGGACTTCTATCGGGTTGAGTGGTTTAATTCCTGTTGGGGGTCATTGGCCTCCTAGTTCTGGGGTTGGGGCCAGGCTCGAGTGGAAGAACGCTCAGAAGAACCCTAAGAAGAAGAATGCTTCGGATGTGATGAAAAGGATTATGCCATATCGTAGGCCTTTTTGGACTGTGGGAGTGTGATGGCCTTGGAAGGTGCTTTCTCGTACAATGTCTCGTCATCATTGGAGTATTACTAGGAGTATTGAGATGAGGCCTAGGGTTAGTAGTATGGATGAGTTGTAGTGGAATCACATGATTAATCCTGAGGTTGTGAGTAGGGCGGCGGCTGCCCCGAAGATTGGTCAAGGGCTTGGGTCAACTATGTGGTATGAGTGTGCTTGGTGTGCCATTAGATGTTTTCTTGTAAGTATAGGCTTAGAAGGAGCACGAAGACGTAGGCCTGGATTATGGCTACTGCTACTTCTAGGATGGTTAGGAGTAGTAGGATGATTATTGTTAGGATGGATACTGCAGGAAGGGTGGGTATTAATGCAATGGAGGCTGTAGAGATGAGTTGGATGAGTAAGTGTCCTGCTGTAAGGTTGGCTGTAAGGCGGACTCCGAGGGCTAGGGGGCGGATTAGTAGGCTGGTTGTTTCGATCAGGATTAGTGCGGGGATTAGGGGTGTAGGGGTACCTTCGGGTAATAGGTGGGCTAAAGAGGCTGATGGTTGGTTTCGTAGGCCTGTTAGTAGTGTGGCGAGCCATAGTGGGAAGGCTAGGGCTATGTTCATAGATAGTTGGGTGGTTGGGGTGAATGTATATGGAAGGAGGCCTAGAAGGTTGATTGTAAGAAGTATGATTATTAGGGATGTAAATATTATGGCTCATTTGTGGCCATTTTTGTTGAGTGGGACTATTAGTTGTTTTGTGATTAGGTGAAGGAGTCATGTTTGGATAGTAGAAAGGCGGTTGTTGATTCATCGGTTGTTTGGGGACGGGAATAGTAGGGCTGGGAAGAGTAGGGATAGTAGGATTAAGGGGATGCCAAATAGATTGGGGCTGGAAAATTGGTCAAAGAAGCTTAGGTTCATGGTCAGGATCATGGTGTGGGTTTGGTAGTGAGGGAGGTCTTATTTGATGGGGGGTTGGTTGTGGTGAAGGCTAGTAGTTTTGGTTGGATGAGGAGTGCTAGGGTTAATCAGGTTATAATTATGATTGAAAATCATGGTGCGGGGTTAAGCTGTGGCATATCATTAAGGAGGGGGAAGTCCCTCTTTGGCTAGCTTAAAAGGCTAGTGCTGTTGCATAGCTTCTTAATGATTAGGATGATGATAGAAGGGACGATCAGGCCTCGAAATGTGGGAGTGGGGTTGATTCTACTACAATGGGTATGTAGCTGTGATTAGCCCCGCAAATTTCTGAGCATTGTCCGTAAAAAGTCCCAGGCCGGGTGGTAATGAATGAAGTTTGGTTTAGTCGGCCTGGGATTGCGTCTGTTTTAACTCCGAGCGTTGGGACTGCTCAGGAGTGGAGTACGTCTCCTGCAGTAATGATCACGCGGATGGGGGATTCTATTGGGATAACTACGTGGTGGTCAACTTCTAGCAGTCGGAAGTGGCCGTTGGGTAAGTCTGGGGTGGGCACTATGTAGGAGTCGAATGATAGGTCTTTGAAGTCTGTGTATTCGTAGCTTCAGTATCATTGGTGGTCGATGGCTTTTAGGGTGAGGTCTGGTTCATCGATTTTGTCCATTATGTAGAGGATTTGTAGGGATGGGAGGGCGAGGAGTACCAGGACGATAGCAGGTAGGATTGTCCAGATCAGCTCTACTTCTTGGGCGTCTACAGCATTGGACGAGAGTTTTTCTGTTAGTATGTGGGCTAAAAGGTAGAGAACTAGGCTGCAGATAGCTAGGGCAACGATTAGGGCGTGGTCGTGGAATTCAACGAGTTCTTCTATGATGGGTGATGAGGCGTCTTGGAATCCTAGTTGGGAGTGGTTGGCCACATGAGATGTACAGGATTTTTACCTGTGATTTAGTCTTGACAAGGCTATGTAATTGGTTTACTAACGTCTCATAAGAAAGAAGCATGAGCGGTTAATGCAGTTGGCTTGAAACCAGCATGTGAGGGTTCGATTCCTTCCTTTCTTGTACTTGGACGAAGGCCGGTTCCTCGAAAGTATGGTATGGGGGAGGGCAGCCGTGGATTCATTCAACGTTTGTGGTAGTTAGTTCTGGTTGTAGGACTTTTCGTTTGGCCGAAAAGGCTTCTCAGATGATGAATATTAGTATGATTACGGCTACTATTGAGATTAGGGAGCCGATGGAGGAAATGGTGTTTCATAGTGTGTAGGCGTCGGGATAGTCCGAGTATCGTCGGGGTATTCCTGCTAGGCCTAGGAAGTGCTGGGGGAAGAACGTTAGGTTTACTCCTGTAAATATTACCCCGAAGTGGGCTTTTGCTCATGTTTGGTGTAGGGTAAACCCAGTGAGTAGTGGGAATCAGTGAGTAAATCCTGCTAGAATGGCAAAGACGGCGCCTATGGATAGGACGTAGTGGAAGTGGGCAACTACGTAGTACGTGTCGTGCAGGGCGATGTCTAGGGAAGAGTTTGCAAGAACGATTCCTGTTAATCCTCCGATGGTAAATAGGAAGATAAATCCTAGAGCTCATAGTATTGGGGGGGTCTCATTTGATTGTTCCTCCGTGCAGGGTGGCTAGTCAGCTAAATACTTTGATTCCGGTAGGGATGGCAATGATTATAGTGGCTGATGTAAAGTAGGCTTGGGTATCAACGTCTATTCCTACTGTAAACATGTGGTGAGCTCAGACGATGAATCCTAGGAAGCCGATGGATAGTATGGCTCAGACTATTCCCATGTAGCCGAAGGGCTCCTTTTTGCCTGAGTAGTACGTGACTACGTGTGAGATGATTCCGAACCCCGGTAGGATCAGAATATAGACTTCTGGGTGTCCGAAGAATCAGAATAGGTGTTGGTACAGGATTGGGTCTCCTCTTCCAGCGGGGTCGAAGAATGTGGTGTTTAGGTTTCGATCAGTTAGTAATATTGTAATACCGGCGGCGAGTACGGGGAGTGATAGAAGGAGTAGGATGGCGGTAATTAGTACGGATCAGACAAATAGTGGGGTTTGGTATTGTGATAGTGCGGGGGGTTTTATGTTGATGGCTGTGGTGATAAAGTTGATGGCCCCAAGGATGGAGGAGATACCGGCTAAGTGGAGTGAGAAGATAGCCAGGTCTACTGAAGCTCCGGCGTGGGCAAGGTTACCTGCTAGGGGAGGGTAGACAGTTCAGCCTGTGCCGGCGCCAGCTTCTACAGTGGATGAGGCTAGTAGGAGGAGGAATGATGGGGGGAGGAGTCAAAAGCTTATGTTGTTTATTCGCGGGAATGCTATGTCGGGGGCACCGATTATGAGGGGGACTAATCAGTTGCCGAATCCTCCGATCATGATGGGTATGACTATAAAGAAGCTTATTACAAAGGCGTGAGCGGTAACGATTACATTGTAAATTTGGTCGTCGCCTAGGAGAGTTCCTGGTTGTCCTAGTTCTGCGCGGATTAATAGGCTGAGTGCGGTGCCGACTATTCCTGCTCATGCCCCGAAGATGAGGTACAGGGTGCCAATATCCTTATGGTTAGTGGAAAATAGTCATCGGTTGATGAAGGTGACGGGTAAGATGGCTGAGTGTTGAAGCGTTAGGCTGTAGTCCTTTTTACAGAGGTTTAATTCCTCTTCTTATCGGCTCTGTAGTGAAATTCATGTTGAGTTGCAAGCTCATCGATGCGCACTAGGGTGCGTCAGGGTCTTTGTAGGCAGAAGCCAATTGGTTTAGGCATTTAGCTGTTAACTAGAGTTTTGTGGGATCGAAGCCCATCTGTCTAGGGAGGCTTTAGCTTAATTAAAGCGTCTGACTTGCATTCAGAAGATACAGGTTAATATTCTGTAAGTCTTAATGTGCAGAAACTAAGAGGGTTTAACTCTTATTTAAGGCTTTGAAGGCCTTCGGTTTGGGGTGTTATCCTAAGTTTCTAGACAATGGCATGTATTATTGGGGACAGGGGAAGTAAGAGGATTGATAGTGAGGCAAGGACCGCAGTAGGTGTGCTTGGGGCTTTGCTAGTGTATCATTGTTTTATGTGGTTAGAGGAGTTGGGGGGAAGGGTAATTGTTGAGTGGTATGCGAGGCGTAGGTAGAAGAAGAGGCTGAGCAGTGATAGCATGGCAATTGCCATGGCTGCTGGTGTTATTTCCTGTTTAGTTAGTTCTTGGATGATAAGTCACTTTGGTATAAAGCCTGTTAATGGGGGGAGGCCTGCTAGGGATAAAAGTACTAGTATTAGGGTGGCGTTTAGCACTGGGGTTTTTGTTCATGAGGTTGTGATCATGGATAGGTTAAGGGCTTTGATTTTGTTAAGGGCTAGGAATACGGCTGATGTTATGATTGTGTATAGGTAGAAGGTAAGTAAGGCCAATTTGGGGCTGTAAACTAGGATGATGGCGATTCAGCCTAAGTGGGAGATGGACGAGAAGGCTAGGATTTTGCGTGTTTGTGTTTGGTTCAGTCCTATTCAGCCTCCTAGTGCTGTTGAGGCTAGGGCCATGGCGGTGAGTAGAGCTGGGTCAAGGGATTTGGATGTTAGTAGGAGCAGGGTTAGTGGGGGGAATTTTATGAGGGTCGAGAGTAGCAGGGCTGTTATTAGTGGCGATCCTTGTAGTACTTCTGGGAATCAGAAGTGAAATGGCACTAGGCCCAGTTTAATAGCGATTGCTGCTGTCAGTAGTAGACAGGAGGTTGGGTGGTTTATTTGTGTGATGTCTCATTGGCCGGTGACTCAGGCATTGGTTATGCTAGAGAATAGGACCAGGGCGGAAGCAGCTGCTTGGGTTAGGAAGTATTTCGTTGCGGCTTCTACTGCTCGTGGGTGGTGGGATTTGGCAATTAGGGGAATGATGGCTAGTGCGTTGATCTCCAGTCCTGTCCAGGCCAGAACTCAGTGGTTGCTGGAAATTGTGATTGTGGTGCCCAAGATGAGGCTGAAGGTTATGATTGGGGTCGCGTAAGGGTTCATTAGTAGAGGAGGGGGTTAAACCATCATTTTCGGGGTATGGGCCCGATAGCTTGATTAGCTGACTCTACTAGAAAATAATATAAGGGAAGTATGGAGAATTTTGATTTCTCTTGTGTGGGTTCAATTCCTACTTTTCTAAGGTCAACAGGAAATGAGAGGGCTGTTATACCTCTATGTTCACTTTATCATAGTGACCCTTTGTAGTTCAGGCACATTTCCTTATGTAAGGAGGTAGGCCTGCATAGCAGATAGGTATGCTGATGTGTCAGAGGCACAGAGCTAGTGTGAGGGGTAGGAAGTTTTTTCATAGTAGGTGCATTAGTTGGTCATATCGGAATCGTGGGTATGAAGCTCGGACCCATAAGAAACCAGAAGATAGTAGGAGGACTTTTGTGGCTAGGATGACGGGGAATAGTTCTGTGGGTGGCCCTAGGGCGCTTGGGTTTAGGAATATGATGGCTGTAAGTGTATTTATTAGCATAATGTTCGCATATTCAGCTAGGAAGAATAAGGCGAAGGGTCCTGCGGCGTATTCAACGTTAAACCCTGAGACTAGCTCAGATTCGCCCTCTGTGAGGTCAAAAGGAGCTCGGTTTGTCTCTGCTAGGGTGGATACGTATCATATTATTGCTAGGGGTCATGAGGAGAAAATGAAGTATAGAGGCTCCTGTGCGACGGCAAAGGAGCTGAGTGTGTAGCTTCCGCTTAGTATGATTATTGATAGCAGGATTATGGCCAGTGTCACTTCGTATGAAATGGTCTGTGCTACTGCCCGTAGGGCTCCGATTAGTGCGTATTTTGAGTTCGAGGCTCAGCCTGATCATAGGACTGAGTAGACGGCTAGGCTTGACATGGCTATTAGGAAGAGAACTCCGAGGTTTAGATCTGCTAGGGGAAATGGGAGTGGTAGTGGTGCTCAAGTGGTGAGGGCTAGGACAAGGGCTAGTATTGGTATCAGAATGAATAGAAGTGGGGAAGAGGTAGAGGGTTGGATGGGCTCTTTGGTAAATAGTTTCAGTCCGTCCGCAAATGGTTGAAGTAGGCCAAAAGGCCCGACAACGTTAGGGCCTTTGCGGGATTGTATGTAGCTTAGGATTTTCCGTTCTACTAGGGTTAGGAAGGCTACGGCAATCAGGATTGGGATGATGTATAGGAGGGATATAATGAGGCAGCTTAGTGTTGTTATTTGAATCATGGGTGAAGCTAGGGAGAGGATTTGAACCTCTGGGGAAAGGGCTTAAGCCTTCTGCACTTGCCGGGCTCTGCCACTCTAGCTGGTCCTTTTCTAGGATTGAAAGTGGTGGGGGAAGGCCCTCTTCACGGTTTAGTTGGTTTCACTGCTTAGAGGGGGGGGGCGTGCTTGTGGTATTGGCCCCACTTTCCCGGTCCTTTCGTACTGGGGAGAGTGTGTCATAGATAGAAACCGACCTGGATTGCTCCGGTCTGAACTCAGATCACGTAGGACTGTTAATCGTTGAACAAACGAACCCTTAATAGCGGCTGCACCATTAGGATGTCCTGATCCAACATCGAGGTCGTAAACCCCCCTGTCGATATGGGCTCTTGAGGGGGATTGCGCTGTTATCCCTGGGGTAGCTTGGTCCATTAATCAATTATATTGGGTCTGGTCACTGTTAGCACTTTGAGGGGTAGCTCTAGGTAAAGAGGTATGGTCTTGTTTTTGGAGGATTTGTTCTCCTCCAAGGTCGCCCCAACCGAAAAATATCGACCAGGCTCTGCGATGGTAGTGGCCCCAGTGGGGTTGATTGAGGATTCGCGGTGGTCGTTGATTTTTAAGTTCCACAGGGTCTTCTCGTCTTATGTTCACATCCCCGCTTTTGCCCTGGGGATGCACTGCAGTGAGTCCAGAGAGTGCACTGGCACCACTGGGGATGAACTGCAGTGAGTCCAGAGATTGCACTGGCACCACTGGGGATGCAGTGCAGTGAGTCCAGAGACTTCACTGGCACCACCGGGAATGCAGTGCAGTGAGTGCAGAGAGTGCACTGGCACCACTGGGGATGCAGTGCAGTGAGTCCAGAGAGTGCACTGGCACCACTGGGGATGCACTGCAGTGAGTCCAGAGAGTGCACTGGCACCACTGGGGATGCAGTGCAGTGAGTCCAGAGAGTGCACTGGCACCACTGGGGATGCACTGCAGTGAGTCCAGAGAGTGCACTGGCACCACTGGGGATGAACTGCAGTGAGTCCAGAGATTGCACTGGCACCACTGGGGATGCAGTGCAGTGAGTCCAGAGACTTCACTGGCACCACTGGGAATGCAGTGCAGTGAGTCCAGAGAGTGCACTGGCACCACCGGGGATGCACTTCAGTGAGTCCAGAGAGTGCACTGGCACCACTGGGGATGCACTACAGTGAGTCCAGAGATTGTACCATCACCACTGGGGATGCAGTGCAGTGAGTCCAGAGAGTGCACTGGCACCACTGGGGATGCACTGCAGTGAGTCCAGAGAGTGCACTGGCACCACTGGGGATGCACTTCAGTGAGTCCAGAGAGTGCACTGACACCACTGGGGATGCAGTGCAGTGAGTCCAGAGAGTGCACTGGCACCACTGGGGATGCAGTTCAGTGAGTCCAGAGAGTGGACTGGCACCACTGGGGATGCAGTCCAGTGAGTCCAGTGAGTGCACTGGCACCACTGGGGATGCTGTGCAGTGAGTGCAGAGAGTGCACTGGCACCACCGGGGATTCACTGTAGTGAGTCCAGAGAGTGCACTGGCACCACCTGTGATGCAGTACAGTGAGTCCAGTGAGTGCACTGGCACCACTGGGGATGCAGTGCTGTGACTCCGGAGAGCGCACTGGCACCACTGGGGATGCAGTGCAGTCAGTCCAGTGAGTGCACTGACACCACTGGGGATGCACTTCAGTGACTCGAGAGAGTGCACTGGCACCACTGGCGATGCACTGCAGTGAGTCCAGAGACTGCACTGGCACCACTGGGGATGCACTGCAGTGAGTCCAGAGAGTGCACTGGCACCACTGGGGATGCAGTGCAGTGAGTCCAGAGAGTGCACTGGCACCACTGGGGATGCAGTGCAGTGAGTCCAGAGACTTCACTGGCACCACTGGGGATGCACTGCAGTGAGTCCAGAGACTGCACTGGCACCACTGGGGATGCACTGCAGTGAGTCCAGAGAGTGCACTGGCACCACTGGGGATGCAGTACAGTGTGTCCAGTGAGTGCACTGGCACCACTGGTGATGCAGTCCAGTGAGTCCAGTGAATGCACTGGCACCACTGGGGATGCTGTGCAGTGAGTGCAGAGAGTGCACTGGCACCACCTGTAATGCAGTACAGTGTGTCCAGTGAGTGCACTGGCACCACTGGGGATGCAGTGCTGTGACTCCGGAGAGCGCACTGGCACCACTGGGGATGCAGTGCAGTCAGTCCAGTGAGTGCACTGGCACCACTGGGGATGCAGTGCAGTGAGTGCAGAGAGTGCAATGGCACCAATGGGGATGCACTTCAGTGAGTCCAGAGAGTGCACTGGCACCACTGGGGATGCAGTGCAGTGAGTCCAGAGAGTGCACTGGCAACACTGGGGATGCCCTGCAGTGAGTCCAGAGAGTGCACTGGCACCACTGGGGATGCACTGCAGTGAGTCCAGAGAGTGCACTGGCACCACTCAGGGTGCAGTGCGGTGAGTCCAGCGTGTGCACTGGCACCACTGTGGATGCAGTACAGTGAGTCCAGAGAGAGCACTGGCACCACTGGGGATGCACTACAGTGAGTCCACAGAGTGCACTGGCACCACTGGGGATGCAGTGCAGTGAGTCCAGAGAGTGCACTGGCACCACTGGGGATGCAGTGCTGTGACTCCAGAGAGCGCACTGGCACCACTGGGGATGCAGTGCAGTGAGTGCAGAGAGTGCACTGGCACCACTGGGGATGGGTTTCAAGCCAACTGCATTAACCGCTCATGCTTCTTTCTTATGAGACGTTAGTAAACCAATTACATAGCCTTGTCAAGACTAAATCACAGGTAAAAATCCTGTACATCTCATGTGGCCAACCACTCCCAACTAGGATTCCAAGAACCAGGAGGTTCGGTGAAAATAGGGCTAGTGCTATTAGAGGGGTGATTATTAGGGTAAGCCCTAAGCTGTCTTTCATGGAGAAGTGTGGGTGGAATGGGATTTTGTCGCAGTCTGATACGATTCCTAGTGGGTTATTTGAGCCTGATTCGTGTAGGAAGGTTAGGTGGACTAGGGTGATTCCTGCAATTAGGAAGGGCAGTAGGAAGTGGATGGCGAAGAATCGGGTTAAGGTTGGATTGTCTACTGAGAATCCTCCTCAGGCTCATTCTACTAGAGTTTGCCCAATGTACGGGATGGCTGAGAATAGGTTGGTGATTACGGTGGCCCCTCAGAATGACATTTGTCCTCATGGTAGGACATACCCTACGAAGGCAGTTGCTCTTAGGGTGAGTAGGAGGATTACTCCTGTGTTTCAGGTTTCTTTGTATAGGTAGGAGCCGTAGTAGAGGCCTCGTCCGATGTGTAAGTAGATGCAGATAAAGAAGAGCGAAGCACCATTGGCGTGGAGGTTGCGGATGAGCCATCCGTACTGGACGTCTCGGCATGTGTGAGCTACTGAGGAGAAGGCGAGTGAAGTGTCTGCGGTGTAGTGTATGGCTAGTAGCAGGCCTGTTAGGATTTGTGTGGCTAAGCAGATGGCTAGAAGGGAGCCGAAGTTTCATCAGGCAGAGATGTTGGAGGGGGCGGGTAGGTCGATTAGGGAGTTGTTGATTATTTTTAGTAGGGGATGGGATTTGCGGATGTTAGGGGCCATTAGTGAGTCTGTGTGTTATTAGGATTATTACCAGGATGGAGAGGGCGAAGGATCCTAGGTAGGCCTTAATTAGCCCTGTGTGTATTGAGGTTGCGGCTTTGCTTGCGGCTACTTGTAGTTCAGCAAGGCCCTCTGGCCCTATTTTTTTGAGTCAGGAGAGGTCGATCAAGTGTAGGGCAATGTTTTGTCCCTTTTCTAGTAGGTTTTTGGAGAAGAATCGGTGTACTAGGGGGTTGAAGTACCCTAATGCAGAGGAGAAGTTTATGAGGGGGTTTGGTTTGGGGTGAGTGAGGGTGTGTGTTATGTTCGATAGTTCTAGGGCTAGGATGATTCCTAGGATTGTTATGAGGATGGCAGCAGTTTTGGTGATAAGGGGTATGGTTATTGGGGGGGTTTTGGTTGGTGTGATGAAAGAGGTAATGATTATTCCTGCTGTAATGCTGCCTAGGGCGAGTCGGGTTAGGGGGGCGGTGATTAGTGGGTTGTTTTCGTTTATTGATACTATTGGGGGGATTCGGGTTTGTCCAGCTTGGACTAGGATGGTTATGCGGATGCTGTAGGTTGCGGTGAATGCTGTGGCTATAAGGGTTAGGAGTAGGGCTCAAGTATTTAGGTATGATGTGTTTAAGCTTTCGATGATGAGGTCTTTTGAGTAGAATCCGGCTAGGAATGGGGTTCCTATCAGCGCCAGGTTTCCGATGGTTAGGCAGGAAGTAGTGACTGGGAGTATTTTCTGTAGGCCTCCTATCTTTCGGATATCTTGTTCTCCGTTTAGGTTGTGGATGATAGACCCTGAGCATAGGAATAGTATGGCTTTAAAGAAGGCATGGGTTGAGATGTGTAGGAAGGCTAGTTGTGGGAGGTTTAGTCCGATAGTGACTATTATTAGTCCTAGTTGGCTGGATGTTGAGAAAGCAATGATTTTTTTGATGTCATTTTGGGTTAGGGCGCATGTGGCAGCGAATAGGGTTGATAGAGCACCTAGGCATAGGCAGGCAGTTAGGGCTGTCTGGTTGGTGGCTAGCAGGGGGTGCATGCGGATGAGCAGGAAGATTCCGGCTACTACTATGGTACTGGAGTGCAGTAGGGCTGATACTGGGGTGGGGCCTTCTATTGCTGCGGGCAGTCATGGGTGGAGTCCAAATTGGGCGGATTTTCCTGCGGCTGCGAGGATTAATCCTATGAGGGGGAGGATTGGGGTTTGGTGGGGGTGTACGGCTTGTTGGATCTCTCAGGTGTTGAATGTTGAAGCTAGTCATGCTATGCTCAGGATCAGTCCGATGTCTCCGATTCGGTTGTAGATTACGGCTCGTAGGGCGGCGGTGTTGGCATCTGCTCGGCCTTGTCATCAGCCGATGAGAAGGAAGGACATGATTCGTACTCCTTCCCAGCCTACGAATAGGAGGAATATGTTGTTTGCGGTTGTTAGGAGGAGTATGGCGACTAGGAATGTCAGTAGGTAGGTGAAAAATTTTGTTACGTATGGCTCTGAGGCCATGTATCATATGGCGAATTGTAGGATTGATCATGTTACAAATAGGGCGATTGGAAGAAATGTTATTGAGTATTGGTCTATTTTTAGGCTCAGGGGGATTTTAAAGTTTATAATGAATTTTCACTCCCAGTGGCAGGTGACAGATTCTACTCCCGAGTAGATGAATGCGGTTGTAGGGGCTAGGCTAATTAGGAATGCGGTTTTAACAGCGCGGGTGGTGGCTTGTGGGGTGTTTTTAAAGTTTTTAAATAGAAATGGCAGGATGATTGGGGTTAGGAGGATTGTCAGCGTGAGTAGTGTGAGGGAGTTGATTAGTAGTGTGGGGTTCACTACTTTTACTTGGATTTGCACCAAGATGGGTGGTTCCTAAGACCAGTGGATTGCTGTTATCCTTTAAAAGTAAGGGGGCTGAGGTTTTAGGCTCAGATGTAAGAGTTAGCAGCTCTTGTTGGTTAAACCCTCCCCTCGGCAGGTAAGAAGGTTTGAACTTCTATTCTTAGAATCACAGTCTAATGTTTGGTTTAAACTATACTTGCATGAGGGGATTCCGGAGATCAGTTCGGGTTTGAGGATTAGGAGGAATATTGGGATAATGTGGAGTGTTATGAGCAGGTGTTCTCGCGTGGTTGAGTTTTGCATAGATGTGATGTGGGAGGGGATTGAGCCTCGTTGGGTCATTAGTAGTATGAATAAGGTGTAGGAGGCGGTTAGTAGGGTTGCGATTCCTGTTAGGATGATCGTGAAGGCAGATCAGTTGAATAAGGTGATTATAATGGTTAGCTCTGCTATGAGGTTTGTTGTTGGGGGTAAGGCTATGTTTGTTAGATTGGCCAGCAATCATCAGGTAGCTATGAGTGGTAGGAGAGGTTGTAGGCCTCGTGTGAGTAGTAGAATTCGGCTGTGCGTACGTTCATAGTTTGTGTTGGCTAGGCAGAATAGTATGGAGGAAGTTAGTCCATGGGAAATTATTAGGATCATTGCCCCTGAGAATGATCAGTGGGTTTGGATTATTCCTGCGGCGATAACTAGGCCTATGTGGCTAACGGATGAATAAGCGATTAGTGATTTTAGGTCTGTCTGTCGTAGGCAGATTGAGCTAGTCATTAGGGCGCCTCATAGGGCCAGGGTTAGGAAGGGGTAGTGCAGGAGGTTGGACAGTGGGCCCATAAATAGAGTGACTCGTATAATTCCGTATCCTCCTAGCTTTAGTAGTAGGGCGGCGAGGAGTATTGAGCCTGCGATGGGTGCTTCTACGTGGGCTTTTGGCAGTCAGAGGTGTAGGCCGTATAGTGGGGCTTTTACTATGAATGCTATGAGCAGTGCTAGACCTGATAGTATTCCTGTCCATGAGGTGGATAGGGTTGGGTGGGTTAGTTGTAGGGTTGGCAGGTGCAGGGTGCCAATTTTCACGTATAGGTGTATGATTGTGATTAGCAGGGGTAGAGAGCTTACTGGCGTGTAGAATAGCAGGTAGATGCCAGCGCTTAGGCGTTCTGGTTGGTTCCCCCATCGGGTGATTAAGATTAGGGTGGGAATGAGGGTTGCTTCAAATGAGATGTAAAATAGTGCTAGTTCTGTGGTGGAAAAGGCTAGTAGGATGAATGGCTGGACTGCGACTAAGGTTGAGATAAAGATTCGTTTGCGTTGTAGGGGTTCTTGTTGCAGGTGGTTTTGGCTTGCTATGATTATGAGTGGGAGTAGTCAGCAGGATAGTACTAGGAGGGGGGATGAGATTTGGTCAATTCCTGTTCAGTTGGATAAAAATTTGTAGGGGTAGTAGGTTGGGATTAATCACTGTAGGCTTAGGGCAGCGATTAGGAGGCTGTATAAGGTGGTGTTAGTCCATAGAAATTTTGGTGGAGACAGCAGGGCTGTTGGAAGAAGTATGATTGTGGGTAGGATGATTTTTAGCATTGCAGGAGGTTTAGGTTGTGTAGATGGTCAGAGCCATGTGTGCGGGTGGAGGCTACTAGGATGGCCAGGCCTGTGCCCGCCTCACACGCTGAGAAGGTTAGCATGAGAATTGGTACCATGGTGAATGAGGAGACTTGGTTTTCGATGGATCATATTGATAGGCCTACGAATATCGATAATATTATGCTTTCAAGGCATAGTAGGGCGGATACTAGGTGGGTTCGGTGGAAGGCTAGCCCTAGTCCGCTGAAAATGAAGGCTGAGTAGAAGCTTAAATGTAGGGGCGACATAAGAAAGTTACAGGGTTGGCTGTAATCTGCTGGGTCGAAACCAGCTATCTTTTTGGTTAGACTAACTTTCTGTTATTCTGCTCATTCTAGGCCCCCTTGAATTCACTCGTAGGCCAGTCCGAGTGTTAGGAGAAGGAGGATCACTACAGTTCAGGTGAGGGTCATTAGGGGGGATTGGAGTTGGACGGCTCATGGCAGGGGGAGTAGGAGGGCGATTTCTAGGTCGAATAGGACGAACAGGATGGCTACTGAGGAAGAATCGGACTGAGAATGGTAATCGAGCAGATCCAAGTGGGTCGAATCCACATTCGTACGGTGAGAGTTTCTCTGAGTCGGGGTTTATTTGGGCGAGTCAGAAGTTTAATGCGGTTAGGGCGGCGCTTAGGATTGATGATAGGGCGAATATGAACATGAGTGCGTTCATTGCTCTCCTCTGGGTTTATACCAGATTCTAGAGATTGGAAGTCAATTGTAATTAATATACTAGAAGAGCAAGATCCTCATCAGTAGATGGTTATGTAGAGGAATAGTCAGATGACGTCTACGAAGTGTCAGTATCAGGCTGCTGCCTCGAATCCGAAGTGGTGGTCTGATGTAAAGTGGAACTTGATCAGTAGGAAGAGGCAGACGGTCAGGAAGGAGGATCCGATGATTACGTGGAGTCCGTGGAATCCAGTGGCAACGAAGAAGGTAGATCCGTAGACGCTATCGGCGATTGAGAATGGGGCTTCGTGGTATTCTATTGCTTGTAGGGCTGTGAAGTAGAATCCCAGGAGGATCGTTAGGGTTAGGGCGTGGATGGCATGTTTTCGGTTTCCTTCTGTGATGCTGTGATGGGCTCACGTTACGGTAACGCCTGAGGCTAGTAGGATGGCTGTGTTTAGTAGGGGGACTTCTATCGGGTTGAGTGGTTTAATTCCTGTTGGGGGTCATTGGCCTCCTAGTTCTGGGGTTGGGGCCAGGCTCGAGTGGAAGAACGCTCAGAAGAACCCTAAGAAGAAGAATGCTTCGGATGTGATGAAAAGGATTATGCCGTATCGTAGGCCTTTTTGGACTGTGGGAGTGTGATGGCCTTGGAAGGTGCTTTCTCGTACAATGTCTCGTCATCATTGGAGTATTACTAGGAGTATTGAGATGAGGCCTAGGGTTAGTAGTATGGATGAGTTGTAGTGGAATCACATGATTAATCCTGAGGTTGTGAGTAGGGCGGCGGCTGCCCCGAAGATTGGTCAAGGGCTTGGGTCAACTATGTGGTATGAGTGTGCTTGGTGTGCCATTAGATGTTTTCTTGTAAGTATAGGCTTAGAAGGAGCACGAAGACGTAGGCCTGGATTATGGCTACTGCTACTTCTAGGATGGTTAGGAGTAGTAGGATGATTATTGTTAGGATGGATACTGCAGGAAGGGTGGGTATTAATGCAATGGAGGCTGTAGAGATGAGTTGGATGAGTAAGTGTCCTGCTGTAAGGTTGGCTGTAAGGCGGACTCCGAGGGCTAGGGGGCGGATTAGTAGGCTGGTTGTTTCGATCAGGATTAGTGCGGGGATTAGGGGTGTAGGGGTACCTTCGGGTAATAGGTGGGCTAAAGAGGCTGATGGTTGGTTTCGTAGGCCTGTTAGTAGTGTGGCGAGCCATAGTGGGAAGGCTAGGGCTATGTTCATAGATAGTTGGGTGGTTGGGGTGAATGTATATGGAAGGAGGCCTAGAAGGTTGATTGTAAGAAGTATGATTATTAGGGATGTAAATATTATGGCTCATTTGTGGCCATTTTTGTTGAGTGGGACTATTAGTTGTTTTGTGATTAGGTGAAGGAGTCATGTTTGGATAGTAGAAAGGCGGTTGTTGATTCATCGGTTGTTTGGGGACGGGAATAGTAGGGCTGGGAAGAGTAGGGATAGTAGGATTAAGGGGATGCCAAATAGATTGGGGCTGGAAAATTGGTCAAAGAAGCTTAGGTTCATGGTCAGGATCATGGTGTGGGTTTGGTAGTGAGGGAGGTCTTATTTGATGGGGGGTTGGTTGTGGTGAAGGCTAGTAGTTTTGGTTGGATGAGGAGTGCTAGGGTTAATCAGGTTATAATTATGATTGAAAATCATGGTGTGGGGTTAAGCTGTGGCATATCATTAAGGAGGGGGAAGTCCCTCTTTGGCTAGCTTAAAAGGCTAGTGCTGTTGCATAGCTTCTTAATGATTAGGATGATGATAGAAGGGACGATCAGGCCTCGAAATGTGGGAGTGGGGTTGATTCTACTACAATGGGTATGTAGCTGTGATTAGCCCCGCAAATTTCTGAGCATTGTCCGTAAAAAGTCCCAGGCCGGGTGGTAATGAATGAAGTTTGGTTTAGTCGGCCTGGGATTGCGTCTGTTTTAACTCCGAGCGTTGGGACTGCTCAGGAGTGGAGTACGTCTCCTGCAGTAATGATCACGCGGATGGGGGATTCTATTGGGATAACTACGTGGTGGTCAACTTCTAGCAGTCGGAAGTGGCCGTTGGGTAAGTCTGGGGTGGGCACTATGTAGGAGTCGAATGATAGGTCTTTGAAGTCTGTGTATTCGTAGCTTCAGTATCATTGGTGGTCGATGGCTTTTAGGGTGAGGTCTGGTTCATCGATTTTGTCCATTATGTAGAGGATTTGTAGGGATGGGAGGGCGAGGAGTACCAGGACGATAGCAGGTAGGATTGTCCAGATCAGCTCTACTTCTTGGGCGTCTACAGCATTGGACGAGAGTTTTTCTGTTAGTATGTGGGCTAAAAGGTAGAGAACTAGGCTGCAGATAGCTAGGGCAACGATTAGGGCGTGGTCGTGGAATTCAACGAGTTCTTCTATGATGGGTGATGAGGCGTCTTGGAATCCTAGTTGGGAGTGGTTGGCCACATGAGATGTACAGGATTTTTACCTGTGATTTAGTCTTGACAAGGCTATGTAATTGGTTTACTAACGTCTCATAAGAAAGAAGCATGAGCGGTTAATGCAGTTGGCTTGAAACCAGCATGTGAGGGTTCGATTCCTTCCTTTCTTGTACTTGGACGAAGGCCGGTTCCTCGAAAGTATGGTATGGGGGAGGGCAGCCGTGGATTCATTCAACGTTTGTGGTAGTTAGTTCTGGTTGTAGGACTTTTCGTTTGGCCGAAAAGGCTTCTCAGATGATGAATATTAGTATGATTACGGCTACTATTGAGATTAGGGAGCCGATGGAGGAAATGGTGTTTCATAGTGTGTAGGCGTCGGGATAGTCCGAGTATCGTCGGGGTATTCCTGCTAGGCCTAGGAAGTGCTGGGGGAAGAACGTTAGGTTTACTCCTGTAAATATTACCCCGAAGTGGGCTTTTGCTCATGTTTGGTGTAGGGTAAACCCAGTGAGTAGTGGGAATCAGTGAGTAAATCCTGCTAGAATGGCAAAGACGGCGCCTATGGATAGGACGTAGTGGAAGTGGGCAACTACGTAGTACGTGTCGTGCAGGGCGATGTCTAGGGAAGAGTTTGCAAGAACGATTCCTGTTAATCCTCCGATGGTAAATAGGAAGATAAATCCTAGAGCTCATAGTATTGGGGGGGTCTCATTTGATTGTTCCTCCGTGCAGGGTGGCTAGTCAGCTAAATACTTTGATTCCGGTAGGGATGGCAATGATTATAGTGGCTGATGTAAAGTAGGCTCGGGTATCAACGTCTATTCCTACTGTAAACATGTGGTGAGCTCAGACGATGAATCCTAGGAAGCCGATGGATAGTATGGCTCAGACTATTCCCATGTAGCCGAAGGGCTCCTTTTTGCCTGAGTAGTACGTGACTACGTGTGAGATGATTCCGAACCCCGGTAGGATCAGAATATAGACTTCTGGGTGTCCGAAGAATCAGAATAGGTGTTGGTACAGGGTTGGGTCTCCTCCTCCAGCGGGGTCGAAGAATGTGGTGTTTAGGTTTCGATCAGTTAGTAATATTGTAATACCGGCGGCGAGTACGGGGAGTGATAGAAGGAGTAGGATGGCGGTAATTAGTACGGATCAGACAAATAGTGGGGTTTGGTATTGTGAGAGTGCGGGGGGTTTTATGTTGATGGCTGTGGTGATAAAGTTGATGGCCCCAAGGATGGAGGAGATACCGGCTAAGTGGAGTGAGAAGATAGCCAGGTCTACTGAAGCTCCGGCGTGGGCAAGGTTACCTGCTAGGGGAGGGTAGACAGTTCAGCCTGTGCCGGCGCCAGCTTCTACAGTGGATGAGGCTAGTAGGAGGAGGAATGATGGGGGGAGGAGTCAAAAGCTTATGTTGTTTATTCGCGGGAATGCTATGTCGGGGGCACCGATTATGAGGGGGACTAATCAGTTGCCGAATCCTCCGATCATGATGGGTATGACTATAAAGAAGCTTATTACAAAGGCGTGAGCGGTAACGATTACATTGTAAATTTGGTCGTCGCCTAGGAGAGTTCCTGGTTGTCCTAGTTCTGCGCGGATTAATAGGCTGAGTGCGGTGCCGACTATTCCTGCTCATGCCCCGAAGATGAGGTACAGGGTGCCAATATCCTTATGGTTAGTGGAAAATAGTCATCGGTTGATGAAGGTGACGGGTAAGATGGCTGAGTGTTGAAGCGTTAGGCTGTAGTCCTTTTTACAGAGGTTTAATTCCTCTTCTTATCGGCTCTGTAGTGAAATTCATGTTGAGTTGCAAGCTCATCGATGCGCACTAGGGTGCGTCAGGGTCTTTGTAGGCAGAAGCCAATTGGTTTAGGCATTTAGCTGTTAACTAGAGTTTTGTGGGATCGAAGCCCATCTGTCTAGGGAGGCTTTAGCTTAATTAAAGCGTCTGACTTGCATTCAGAAGATACAGGTTAATATTCTGTAAGTCTTAATGTGCAGAAACTAAGAGGGTTTAACTCTTATTTAAGGCTTTGAAGGCCTTCGGTTTGGGGTGTTATCCTAAGTTTCTAGACAATGGCATGTATTATTGGGGACAGGGGAAGTAAGAGGATTGATAGTGAGGCAAGGACCGCAGTAGGTGTGCTTGGGGCTTTGCTAGTGTATCATTGTTTTATGTGGTTAGAGGAGTTGGGGGGAAGGGTAATTGTTGAGTGGTATGCGAGGCGTAGGTAGAAGAAGAGGCTGAGCAGTGATAGCATGGCAATTGCCATGGCTGCTGGTGTTATTTCCTGTTTAGTTAGTTCTTGGATGATAAGTCACTTTGGTATAAAGCCTGTTAATGGGGGGAGGCCTGCTAGGGATAAAAGTACTAGTATTAGGGTGGCGTTTAGCACTGGGGTTTTTGTTCATGAGGTTGTGATCATGGATAGGTTAAGGGCTTTGATTTTGTTAAGGGCTAGGAATACGGCTGATGTTATGATTGTGTATAGGTAGAAGGTAAGTAAGGCCAATTTGGGGCTGTAAACTAGGATGATGGCGATTCAGCCTAAGTGGGAGATGGACGAGAAGGCTAGGATTTTGCGTGTTTGTGTTTGGTTCAGTCCTATTCAGCCTCCTAGTGCTGTTGAGGCTAGGGCCATGGCGGTGAGTAGAGCTGGGTCGAGGGATTTGGATGTTAGTAGGAGCAGGGTTAGTGGGGGGAATTTTATGAGGGTCGAGAGTAGCAGGGCTGTTATTAGTGGCGATCCTTGTAGTACTTCTGGGAATCAGAAGTGAAATGGCACTAGGCCCAGTTTAATAGCGATTGCTGCTGTCAGTAGTAGACAGGAGGTTGGGTGGTTTATTTGTGTGATGTCTCATTGGCCGGTGACTCAGGCATTGGTTATGCTAGAGAATAGGACCAGGGCGGAAGCAGCTGCTTGGGTTAGGAAGTATTTCGTTGCGGCTTCTACTGCTCGTGGGTGGTGGGATTTGGCAATTAGGGGAATGATGGCTAGTGCGTTGATCTCCAGTCCTGTCCAGGCCAGAACTCAGTGGTTGCTGGAAATTGTGATTGTGGTGCCCAAGATGAGGCTGAAGGTTATGATTGGGGTCGCGTAAGGGTTCATTAGTAGAGGAGGGGGTTAAACCATCATTTTCGGGGTATGGGCCCGATAGCTTGATTAGCTGACTCTACTAGAAAATAATATAAGGGAAGTATGGAGAATTTTGATTTCTCTTGTGTGGGTTCAATTCCTACTTTTCTAAGGTCAACAGGAAATGAGAGGGCTGTTATACCTCTATGTTCACTTTATCATAGTGACCCTTTGTAGTTCAGGCACATTTCCTTATGTAAGGAGGTAGGCCTGCATAGCAGATAGGTATGCTGATGTGTCAGAGGCACAGAGCTAGTGTGAGGGGTAGGAAGTTTTTTCATAGTAGGTGCATTAGTTGGTCATAACGGAATCGTGGGTATGAAGCTCGGACCCATAAGAAACCAGAAGATAGTAGGAGGACTTTTGTGGCTAGGATGACGGGGAATAGTTCTGTGGGTGGCCCTAGGGCGCTTGGGTTTAGGAATATGATGGCTGTAAGTGTATTTATTAGCATAATGTTCGCATATTCAGCTAGGAAGAATAAGGCGAAGGGTCCTGCGGCGTATTCAACGTTAAACCCTGAGACTAGCTCAGATTCGCCCTCTGTGAGGTCAAAAGGAGCTCGGTTTGTCTCTGCTAGGGTGGATACGTATCATATTATTGCTAGGGGTCATGAGGAGAAAATGAAGTATAGAGGCTCCTGTGCGACGGCAAAGGAGCTGAGTGTGTAGCTTCCGCTTAGTATGATTATTGATAGCAGGATTATGGCCAGTGTCACTTCGTATGAAATGGTCTGTGCTACTGCCCGTAGGGCTCCGATTAGTGCGTATTTTGAGTTCGAGGCTCAGCCTGATCATAGGACTGAGTAGACGGCTAGGCTTGACATGGCTATTAGGAAGAGAACTCCGAGGTTTAGATCTGCTAGGGGAAATGGGAGTGGTAGTGGTGCTCAAGTGGTGAGGGCTAGGACAAGGGCTAGTATTGGTATCAGAATGAATAGAAGTGGGGAAGAGGTAGAGGGTCGGATGGGCTCTTTGGTAAATAGTTTCAGTCCGTCCGCAAATGGTTGAAGTAGGCCAAAAGGCCCGACAACGTTAGGGCCTTTGCGGGATTGTATGTAGCTTAGGATTTTCCGTTCTACTAGGGTTAGGAAGGCTACGGCAATCAGGATTGGGATGATGTATAGGAGGGATATAACGAGGCAGCTTAGTGTTGTTATTTGAATCATGGGTGAAGCTAGGGAGAGGATTTGAACCTCTGGGGAAAGGGCTTAAGCCTTCTGCACTTGCCGGGCTCTGCCACTCTAGCTGGTCCTTTTCTAGGATTGAAAGTGGTGGGGGAAGGCCCTCTTCACGGTTTAGTTGGTTTCACTGCTTAGAGGGGGGGGGCGTGCTTGTGGTATTGGCCCCACTTTCCCGGTCCTTTCGTACTGGGGAGAGTGTGTCATAGATAGAAACCGACCTGGATTGCTCCGGTCTGAACTCAGATCACGTAGGACTGTTAATCGTTGAACAAACGAACCCTTAATAGCGGCTGCACCATTAGGATGTCCTGATCCAACATCGAGGTCGTAAACCCCCCTGTCGATATGGGCTCTTGAGGGGGATTGCGCTGTTATCCCTGGGGTAGCTTGGTCCATTAATCAATTATATTGGGTCTGGTCACTGTTAGCACTTTGAGGGGTAGCTCTAGGTAAAGAGGTATGGTCTTGTTTTTGGAGGATTTGTTCTCCTCCAAGGTCGCCCCAACCGAAAAATATCGACCAGGCTCTGCGATGGTAGTGGCCCCAGTGGGGTTGATTGAGGATTCGCGGTGGTCGTTGATTTTTAAGTTCCACAGGGTCTTCTCGTCTTATGTTCACATCCCCGCTTTTGCACGGGGAGATCAATTTCACTGATTATCTGTGAGAGACAGTTAAGACCTCGTTTAGCCATTCATACAAGTCTCGATTTATGGGACAATTGATTGCGCTATCTTTGCACGGTTAGGATACCGCGGCCGTTAAACCTAAGTCACCGGGCAGGCATCACCTTCAATACTTGTTTAATTTGCTGAAGGCTATGTTTTTGGTAAACAGTCGGGCCTTATTAATTTGCCGAGTTCCTTTCACAGATTTTAATCGCTCTTATAGGCGCTCCTGAGTCGGGTTAACAGGGTTAGTTAATACGTGGTCTTGTAGGGGTTTTTGTATCTGTCTAGGTCTGTTAATAATGTTTCTATGTAAGCTTGCGCCGTTAGAGGGGTGTGGCCCTGTACATGAGGGGCCTAGGATGATTCCTAGGATTGTTATGAGGATGGCAGCGGTTTTGGTGATAAGGGGTATGGTTATTGGGGGGGTTTTGGTTGGTGTGATGAAAGAGGTAATGATTATTCCTGCTGTAATGCTGCCTGGGGCGAGTCGGGTTAGGGGGGCGGTGATTAGTGGGTTGTTTTCGTTTATTGATACTATTGGGGGGATTCGGGTTTGTCCAGCTTGGACTAGGATGGTTATGCGGATGCTGTAGGTTGCGGTGAATGCTGTGGCTATAAGGGTTAGGAGTAGGGCTCAAGTATTTAGGTATGATGTGTTTAAGCTTTCGATGATGAGGTCTTTTGAGTAGAATCCGGCTAGGAATGGGGTTCCTATCAGCGCCAGGTTTCCGATGGTTAGGCAGGAAGTAGTGACTGGGAGTATTTTCTGTAGGCCTCCTATCTTTCGGATATCTTGTTCTCCGTTTAGGTTGTGGATGATAGACCCTGAGCATAGGAATAGTATGGCTTTAAAGAAGGCATGGGTTGAGATGTGTAGGAAGGCTAGTTGTGGGAGGTTTAGTCCGATAGTGACTATTATTAGTCCTAGTTGGCTGGATGTTGAGAAAGCAATGATTTTTTTGATGTCATTTTGGGTTAGGGCGCATGTGGCAGCGAATAGGGTTGATAGAGCACCTAGGCATAGGCAGGCAGTTAGGGCTGTCTGGTTGGTGGCTAGCAGGGGGTGCATGCGGATGAGCAGGAAGATTCCGGCTACTACTATGGTACTGGAGTGCAGTAGGGCTGATACTGGGGTGGGGCCTTCTATTGCTGCGGGCAGTCATGGGTGGAGTCCAAATTGGGCGGATTTTCCTGCGGCTGCGAGGATTAATCCTATGAGGGGGAGGATTGGGGTTTGGTGGGGGTGTACGGCTTGTTGGATCTCTCAGGTGTTGAATGTTGAAGCTAGTCATGCTATGCTCAGGATCAGTCCGACGTCTCCGATTCGGTTGTAGATTACGGCTCGTAGGGCGGCGGTGTTGGCATCTGCTCGGCCTTGTCATCAGCCGATGAGAAGGAAGGACATGATTCGTACTCCTTCCCAGCCTACGAATAGGAGGAATATGTTGTTTGCGGTTGTTAGGAGGAGTATGGCGACTAGGAATGTCAGTAGGTAGGTGAAAAATTTTGTTACGTATGGCTCTGAGGCCATGTATCATATGGCGAATTGTAGGATTGATCATGTTACAAATAGGGCGATTGGAAGAAATGTTATTGAGTATTGGTCTATTTTTAGGCTCAGGGGGATTTTAAAGTTTATAATGAATTTTCACTCCCAGTGGCAGGTGACAGATTCTACTCCCGAGTAGATGAATGCGGTTGTAGGGGCTAGGCTAATTAGGAATGCGGTTTTAACAGCGCGGGTGGTGGCTTTTGGGGTGTTTTTAAAGTTTTTAAATAGAAATGGCAGGATGATTGGGGTTAGGAGGATTGTCAGCGTGAGTAGTGTGAGGGAGTTGATTAGTAGTGTGGGGTTCACTACTTTTACTTGGATTTGCACCAAGATGGGTGGTTCCTAAGACCAGTGGATTGCTGTTATCCTTTAAAAGTAAGGGGGCTGAGGTTTTAGGCTCAGATGTAAGAGTTAGCAGCTCTTGTTGGTTAAACCCTCCCCTCGGCAGGTAAGAAGGTTTGAACTTCTATTCTTAGAATCACAGTCTAATGTTTGGTTTAAACTATACTTGCATGAGGGGATTCCGGAGATCAGTTCGGGTTTGAGGATTAGGAGGAATATTGGGATAATGTGGAGTGTTATGAGCAGGTGTTCTCGCGTGGTTGAGTTTTGCATAGATGTGATGTGGGAGGGGATTGAGCCTCGTTGGGTCATTAGTAGTATGAATAAGGTGTAGGAGGCGGTTAGTAGGGTTGCGATTCCTGTTAGGATGATCGTGAAGGCAGATCAGTTGAATAAGGTGATTATAATGGTTAGCTCTGCTATGAGGTTTGTTGTTGGGGGTAAGGCTATGTTTGTTAGATTGGCCAGCAATCATCAGGTAGCTATGAGTGGTAGGAGAGGTTGTAGGCCTCGTGTGAGTAGTAGAATTCGGCTGTGCGTACGTTCATAGTTTGTGTTGGCTAGGCAGAATAGTATGGAGGAAGTTAGTCCATGGGAAATTATTAGGATCATTGCCCCTGAGAATGATCAGTGGGTTTGGATTATTCCTGCGGCGATAACTAGGCCTATGTGGCTAACGGATGAATAAGCGATTAGTGATTTTAGGTCTGTCTGTCGTAGGCAGATTGAGCTAGTCATTAGGGCGCCTCATAGGGCCAGGGTTAGGAAGGGGTAGTGCAGGAGGTTGGACAGTGGGCCCATAAATAGAGTGACTCGTATAATTCCGTATCCTCCTAGCTTTAGTAGTAGGGCGGCGAGGAGTATTGAGCCTGCGATGGGTGCTTCTACGTGGGCTTTTGGCAGTCAGAGGTGTAGGCCGTATAGTGGGGCTTTTACTATGAATGCTATGAGCAGTGCTAGACCTGATAGTATTCCTGTCCATGAGGTGGATAGGGTTGGGTGGGTTAGTTGTAGGGTTGGCAGGTGCAGGGTGCCAATTTTCACGTATAGGTGTATGATTGTGATTAGCAGGGGTAGAGAGCTTACTGGCGTGTAGAATAGCAGGTAGATGCCAGCGCTTAGGCGTTCTGGTTGGTTCCCCCATCGGGTGATTAAGATTAGGGTGGGAATGAGGGTTGCTTCAAATGAGATGTAAAATAGTGCTAGTTCTGTGGTGGAAAAGGCTAGTAGGATGAATGGCTGGACTGCGACTAAGGTTGAGATAAAGATTCGTTTGCGTTGTAGGGGTTCTTGTTGCAGGTGGTTTTGGCTTGCTATGATTATGAGTGGGAGTAGTCAGCAGGATAGTACTAGGAGGGGGGATGAGATTTGGTCAATTCCTGTTCAGTTGGATAAAAATTTGTAGGGGTAGTAGGTTGGGATTAATCACTGTAGGCTTAGGGCAGCGATTAGGAGGCTGTATAAGGTGGTGTTAGTCCATAGAAATTTTGGTGGAGACAGCAGGGCTGTTGGAAGAAGTATGATTGTGGGTAGGATGATTTTTAGCATTGCAGGAGGTTTAGGTTGTGTAGATGGTCGGAGCCATGTGTGCGGGTGGAGGCTACTAGGATGGCCAGGCCTGTGCCCGCCTCACACGCTGAGAAGGTTAGCATGAGAATTGGTACCATGGTGAATGAGGAGACTTGGTTTTCGATGGATCATATTGATAGGCCTACGAATATCGATAATATTATGCTTTCAAGGCATAGTAGGGCGGATACTAGGTGGGTTCGGTGGAAGGCTAGTCCTAGTCCGCTGAAAATGAAGGCTGAGTAGAAGCTTAAATGTAGGGGCGACATAAGAAAGTTACAGGGTTGGCTGTAATCTGCTGGGTCGAAACCAGCTATCTTTTTGGTTAGACTAACTTTCTGTTATTCTGCTCATTCTAGGCCCCCTTGAATTCACTCGTAGGCCAGTCCGAGTGTTAGGAGAAGGAGGATCACTACAGTTCAGGTGAGGGTCATTAGGGGGGATTGGAGTTGGACGGCTCATGGCAGGGGGAGTAGGAGGGCGATTTCTAGGTCGAATAGGACGAACAGGATGGCTACTGAGGAAGAATCGGACTGAGAATGGTAATCGAGCAGATCCAAGTGGGTCGAATCCACATTCGTACGGTGAGAGTTTCTCTGAGTCGGGGTTTATTTGGGCGAGTCAGAAGTTTAATGCGGTTAGGGCGGCGCTTAGGATTGATGATAGGGCAAATATGAACATGAGTGCGTTCATTGCTCTCCTCTGGGTTTATACCAGATTCTAGAGATTGGAAGTCAATTGTAATTAATATACTAGAAGAGCAAGATCCTCATCAGTAGATGGTTATGTAGAGGAATAGTCAGATGACGTCTACGAAGTGTCAGTATCAGGCTGCTGCCTCGAATCCGAAGTGGTGGTCTGATGTAAAGTGGAACTTGATCAGTCGGAAGAGGCAGACGGTCAGGAAGGAGGATCCGATGATTACGTGGAGTCCGTGGAATCCAGTGGCAACGAAGAAGGTAGATCCGTAGACGCTATCGGCGATTGAGAATGGGGCTTCGTGGTATTCTATTGCTTGTAGGGCTGTGAAGTAGAATCCCAGGAGGATCGTTAGGGTTAGGGCGTGGATGGCGTGTTTTCGGTTTCCTTCTGTGATGCTGTGATGGGCTCACGTTACGGTAACGCCTGAGGCTAGTAGGATGGCTGTGTTTAGTAGGGGGACTTCTATCGGGTTGAGTGGTTTAATTCCTGTTGGGGGTCGTTGGCCTCCTAGTTCTGGGGTTGGGGCCAGGCTCGAGTGGAAGAACGCTCAGAAGAACCCTAAGAAGAAGAATGCTTCGGATGTGATGAAAAGGATTATGCCGTATCGTAGGCCTTTTTGGACTGTGGGAGTGTGATGGCCTTGGAAGGTGCTTTCTCGTACAATGTCTCGTCATCATTGGAGTATTACTAGGAGTATTGAGATGAGGCCTAGGGTTAGTAGTATGGATGAGTTGTAGTGGAATCACATGATTAATCCTGAGGTTGTGAGTAGGGCGGCGGCTGCCCCGAAGATTGGTCAAGGGCTTGGGTCAACTATGTGGTATGAGTGTGCTTGGTGTGCCATTAGATGTTTTCTTGTAAGTATAGGCTTAGAAGGAGCACGAAGACGTAGGCCTGGATTATGGCTACTGCTACTTCTAGGATGGTTAGGAGTAGTAGGATGATTATTGTTAGGATGGATACTGCAGGAAGGGTGGGTATTAATGCAATGGAGGCTGTAGAGATGAGTTGGATGAGTAAGTGTCCTGCTGTAAGGTTGGCTGTAAGGCGGACTCCGAGGGCTAGGGGGCGGATTAGTAGGCTGGTTGTTTCGATCAGGATTAGTGCGGGGATTAGGGGTGTAGGGGTACCTTCGGGTAATAGGTGGGCTAAAGAGGCTGATGGTTGGTTTCGTAGGCCTGTTAGTAGTGTGGCGAGCCATAGTGGGAAGGCTAGGGCTATGTTCATAGATAGTTGGGTGGTTGGGGTGAATGTATATGGAAGGAGGCCTAGAAGGTTGATTGTAAGAAGTATGATTATTAGGGATGTAAATATTATGGCTCATTTGTGGCCATTTTTGTTGAGTGGGACTATTAGTTGTTTTGTGATTAGGTGAAGGAGTCATGTTTGGATAGTAGAAAGGCGGTTGTTGATTCATCGGTTGTTTGGGGACGGGAATAGTAGGGCTGGGAAGAGTAGGGATAGTAGGATTAAGGGGATGCCGAATAGATTGGGGCTGGAAAATTGGTCAAAGAAGCTTAGGTTCATGGTCAGGATCATGGTGTGGGTTTGGTAGTGAGGGAGGTCTTATTTGATGGGGGGTTGGTTGTGGTGAAGGCTCGTAGTTTTGGTTGGATGAGGAGTGCTAGGGTTAATCAGGTTATAATTATGATTGAAAATCATGGTGTGGGGTTAAGCTGTGGCATATCATTAAGGAGGGGGAAGTCCCTCTTTGGCTAGCTTAAAAGGCTAGTGCTGTTGCATAGCTTCTTAATGATTAGGATGATGATAGAAGGGACGATCAGGCCTCGAAATGTGGGAGTGGGGTTGATTCTACTACAATGGGTATGTAGCTGTGATTAGCCCCGCAAATTTCTGAGCATTGTCCGTAAAAAATCCCAGGCCGGGTGGTAATGAATGAAGTTTGGTTTAGTCGGCCTGGGATTGCGTCTGTTTTAACTCCGAGCGTTGGGACTGCTCAGGAGTGGAGTACGTCTCCTGCAGTAATGATCACGCGGATGGGGGATTCTATTGGGATAACTACGCGGTGGTCAACTTCTAGCAGTCGGAAGTGGCCGTTGGGTAAGTCTGGGGTGGGCACTATGTAGGAGTCGAATGATAGGTCTTTGAAGTCTGTGTATTCGTAGCTTCAGTATCATTGGTGGCCGATGGCTTTTAGGGTGAGGTCTGGTTCATCGATTTTGTCCATTATGTAGAGGATTTGTAGGGATGGGAGGGCGAGGAGTACCAGGACGATAGCAGGTAGGATTGTCCAGATCAGCTCTACTTCTTGGGCGTCTACAGCATTGGACGAGAGTTTTTCTGTTAGTATGTGGGCTAAAAGGTAGAGAACTAGGCTGCAGATAGCTAGGGCAACGATTAGGGCGTGGTCGTGGAATTCAACGAGTTCTTCTATGATGGGTGATGAGGCGTCTTGGAATCCTAGTTGGGAGTGGTTGGCCACATGAGATGTACAGGATTTTTACCTGTGATTTAGTCTTGACAAGGCTATGTAATTGGTTTACTAACGTCTCATAAGAAAGAAGCATGAGCGGTTAATGCAGTTGGCTTGAAACCAGCATGTGAGGGTTCGATTCCTTCCTTTCTTGTACTTGGACGAAGGCCGGTTCCTCGAAAGTATGGTATGGGGGAGGGCAGCCGTGGATTCATTCAACGTTTGTGGTAGTTAGTTCTGGTTGTAGGACTTTTCGTTTGGCCGGAAAGGCTTCTCAGATGATGAATATTAGTATGATTACGGCTACTATTGAGATTAGGGAGCCGATGGAGGAAATGGTGTTTCATAGTGTGTAGGCGTCGGGATAGTCCGAGTATCGTCGGGGTATTCCTGCTAGGCCTAGGAAGTGCTGGGGGAAGAACGTTAGGTTTACTCCTGTAAATATTACCCCGAAGTGGGCTTTTGCTCATGTTTGGTGTAGGGTAAACCCAGTGAGTAGTGGGAATCAGTGAGTAAATCCTGCTAGAATGGCAAAGACGGCGCCTATGGATAGGACGTAGTGGAAGTGGGCAACTACGTAGTACGTGTCGTGCAGGGCGATGTCTAGGGAAGAGTTTGCAAGAACGATTCCTGTTAATCCTCCGATGGTAAATAGGAAGATAAATCCTAGAGCTCATAGTATTGGGGGGGGTCTCATTTGATTGTTCCTCCGTGCAGGGTGGCTAGTCAGCTAAATACTTTGATTCCGGTAGGGATGGCAATGATTATAGTGGCTGATGTAAAGTAGGCTCGGGTATCAACGTCTATTCCTACTGTAAACATGTGGTGAGCTCAGACGATGAATCCTAGGAAGCCGATGGATAGTATGGCTCAGACTATTCCCATGTAGCCGAAGGGCTCCTTTTTGCCTGAGTAGTACGTGACTACGTGTGAGATGATTCCGAACCCCGGTAGGATCAGAATATAGACTTCTGGGTGTCCGAAGAATCAGAATAGGTGTTGGTACAGGATTGGGTCTCCTCCTCCAGCGGGGTCGAAGAATGTGGTGTTTAGGTTTCGATCAGTTAGTAATATTGTAATACCGGCGGCGAGTACGGGGAGTGATAGAAGGAGTAGGATGGCGGTAATTAGTACGGATCAGACAAATAGTGGGGTTTGGTATTGTGAGAGTGCGGGGGGTTTTATGTTGATGGCTGTGGTGATAAAGTTGATGGCCCCAAGGATGGAGGAGATACCGGCTAAGTGGAGTGAGAAGATAGCCAGGTCTACTGAAGCTCCGGCGTGGGCAAGGTCACCTGCTAGGGGAGGGTAGACAGTTCAGCCTGTGCCGGCGCCAGCTTCTACAGTGGATGAGGCTAGTAGGAGGAGGAATGATGGGGGGAGGAGTCAAAAGCTTATGTTGTTTATTCGCGGGAATGCTATGTCGGGGGCACCGATTATGAGGGGGACTAATCAGTTGCCGAATCCTCCGATCATGATGGGTATGACTATAAAGAAGCTTATTACAAAGGCGTGAGCGGTAACGATTACATTGTAAATTTGGTCGTCGCCTAGGAGAGTTCCTGGTTGTCCTAGTTCTGCGCGGATTAATAGGCTGAGTGCGGTGCCGACTATTCCTGCTCATGCCCCGAAGATGAGGTACAGGGTGCCAATATCCTTATGGTTAGTGGAAAATAGTCATCGGTTGATGAAGGTGACGGGTAAGATGGCTGAGTGTTGAAGCGTTAGGCTGTAGTCCTTTTTACAGAGGTTTAATTCCTCTTCTTATCGGCTCTGTAGTGAAATTCATGTTGAGTTGCAAGCTCATCGATGCGCACTAGGGTGCGTCAGGGTCTTTGTAGGCAGAAGCCAATTGGTTTAGGCATTTAGCTGTTAACTAGAGTTTTGTGGGATCGAAGCCCATCTGTCTAGGGAGGCTTTAGCTTAATTAAAGCGTCTGACTTGCATTCAGAAGATACAGGTTAATATTCTGTAAGTCTTAATGTGCAGAAACTAAGAGGGTTTAACTCTTATTTAAGGCTTTGAAGGCCTTCGGTTTGGGGTGTTATCCTAAGTTTCTAGACAATGGCATGTATTATTGGGGACAGGGGAAGTAAGAGGATTGATAGTGAGGCAAGGACCGCAGTAGGTGTGCTTGGGGCTTTGCTAGTGTATCATTGTTTTATGTGGTTAGAGGAGTTGGGGGGAAGGGTAATTGTTGAGTGGTATGCGAGGCGTAGGTAGAAGAAGAGGCTGAGCAGTGATAGCATGGCAATTGCCATGGCTGCTGGTGTTATTTCCTGTTTAGTTAGTTCTTGGATGATAAGTCACTTTGGTATAAAGCCTGTTAATGGGGGGAGGCCTGCTAGGGATAAAAGTACTAGTATTAGGGTGGCGTTTAGCACTGGGGTTTTTGTTCATGAGGTTGTGATCATGGATAGGTTAAGGGCTTTGATTTTGTTAAGGGCTAGGAATACGGCTGATGTTATGATTGTGTATAGGTAGAAGGTAAGTAAGGCCAATTTGGGGCTGTAAACTAGGATGATGGCGATTCAGCCTAAGTGGGAGATGGACGAGAAGGCTAGGATTTTGCGTGTTTGTGTTTGGTTCAGTCCTATTCAGCCTCCTAGTGCTGTTGAGGCTAGGGCCATGGCGGTGAGTAGAGCTGGGTCGAGGGATTTGGATGTTAGTAGGAGCAGGGTTAGTGGGGGGAATTTTATGAGGGTCGAGAGTAGCAGGGCTGTTATTAGTGGCGATCCTTGTAGTACTTCTGGGAATCAGAAGTGAAATGGCACTAGGCCCAGTTTAATAGCGATTGCTGCTGTCAGTAGTAGACAGGAGGTTGGGTGGTTTATTTGTGTGATGTCTCATTGGCCGGTGACTCAGGCATTGGTTATGCTAGAGAATAGGACCAGGGCGGAAGCAGCTGCTTGGGTTAGGAAGTATTTCGTTGCGGCTTCTACTGCTCGTGGGTGGTGGGATTTGGCAATTAGGGGAATGATGGCTAGTGCGTTGATCTCCAGTCCTGTCCAGGCCAGAACTCAGTGGTTGCTGGAAATTGTGATTGTGGTGCCCAAGATGAGGCTGAAGGTTATGATTGGGGTCGCGTAAGGGTTCATTAGTAGAGGAGGGGGTTAAACCATCATTTTCGGGGTATGGGCCCGATAGCTTGATTAGCTGACTCTACTAGAAAATAATATAAGGGAAGTATGGAGAATTTTGATTTCTCTTGTGTGGGTTCAATTCCTACTTTTCTAAGGTCAACAGGAAATGAGAGGGCTGTTATACCTCTATGTTCACTTTATCATAGTGACCCTTTGTAGTTCAGGCACATTTCCTTATGTAAGGAGGTAGGCCTGCATAGCAGATAGGTATGCTGATGTGTCAGAGGCACAGAGCTAGTGTGAGGGGTAGGAAGTTTTTTCATAGTAGGTGCATTAGTTGGTCATATCGGAATCGTGGGTATGAAGCTCGGACCCATAAGAAACCAGAAGATAGTAGGAGGACTTTTGTGGCTAGGATGACGGGGAATAGTTCTGTGGGTGGCCCTAGGGCGCTTGGGTTTAGGAATATGATGGCTGTAAGTGTATTTATTAGCATAATGTTCGCATATTCAGCTAGGAAGAATAAGGCGAAGGGTCCTGCGGCGTATTCAACGTTAAACCCTGAGACTAGCTCAGATTCACCCTCTGTGAGGTCAAAAGGAGCTCGGTTTGTCTCTGCTAGGGTGGATACGTATCATATTATTGCTAGGGGTCATGAGGAGAAAATGAAGTATAGAGGCTCCTGTGCGATGGCAAAGGAGCTGAGTGTGTAGCTTCCGCTTAGTATGATTATTGATAGCAGGATTATGGCCAGTGTCACTTCGTATGAAATGGTCTGTGCTACTGCCCGTAGGGCTCCGATTAGTGCGTATTTTGAGTTCGAGGCTCAGCCCGATCATAGGACTGAGTAGACGGCTAGGCTTGACATGGCTATTAGGAAGAGAACTCCGAGGTTTAGATCTGCTAGGGGAAATGGGAGTGGTAGTGGTGCTCAAGTGGTGAGGGCTAGGACAAGGGCTAGTATTGGTATCAGAATGAATAGAAGTGGGGAAGAGGTAGAGGGTCGGATGGGCTCTTTGGTAAATAGTTTCAGTCCGTCCGCAAATGGTTGAAGTAGGCCAAAAGGCCCGACAACGTTAGGGCCTTTGCGGGATTGTATGTAGCTTAGGATTTTCCGTTCTACTAGGGTTAGGAAGGCTACGGCAATCAGGATTGGGATGATGTATAGGAGGGATATAACGAGGCAGCTTAGTGTTGTTATTTGAATCATGGGTGAAGCTAGGGAGAGGATTTGAACCTCTGGGGAAAGGGCTTAAGCCTTCTGCACTTGCCGGGCTCTGCCACTCTAGCTGGTCCTTTTCTAGGATTGAAAGTGGTGGGGGAAGGCCCTCTTCACGGTTTAGTTGGTTTCACTGCTTGGAGGGGGGGGGCGTGCTTGTGGTATTGGCCCCACTTTCCCGGTCCTTTCGTACTGGGGAGAGTGTGTCATAGATAGAAACCGACCTGGATTGCTCCGGTCTGAACTCAGATCACGTAGGACTGTTAATCGTTGAACAAACGAACCCTTAATAGCGGCTGCACCATTAGGATGTCCTGATCCAACATCGAGGTCGTAAACCCCCCTGTCGATATGGGCTCTTGAGGGGGATTGCGCTGTTATCCCTGGGGTAGCTTGGTCCATTAATCAATTATATTGGGTCTGGTCACTGTTAGCACTTTGAGGGGTAGCTCTAGGTAAAGAGGTATGGTCTTGTTTTTGGAGGATTTGTTCTCCTCCAAGGTCGCCCCAACCGAAAAATATCGACCAGGCTCTGCGATGGTAGTGGCCCCAGTGGGGTTGATTGAGGATTCGCGGTGGTCGTTGATTTTTAAGTTCCACAGGGTCTTCTCGTCTTATGTTCACATCCCCGCTTTTGCACGGGGAGATCAATTTCACTGATTATCTGTGAGAGACAGTTAAGACCTCGTTTAGCCATTCATACAAGTCTCGATTTATGGGACAATTGATTGCGCTATCTTTGCACGGTTAGGATACCGCGGCCGTTAAACCTAAGTCACCGGGCAGGCATCACCTTCAATACTTGTTTAATTTGCTGAAGGCTATGTTTTTGGTAAACAGTCGGGCCTTATTAATTTGCCGAGTTCCTTTCACAGATTTTAATCGCTCTTATAGGCGCTCCTGAGTCGGGTTAACAGGGTTAGTTAATACGTGGTCTTGTAGGGGTTTTTGTATCTGTCTAGGTCTGTTAATAATGTTTCTATGTAAGCTTGCGCCGTTAGAGGGGTGTGGCCCTGTACATGAGGGGCCTAGGATGATTCCTAGGATTGTTATGAGGATGGCAGCGGTTTTGGTGATAAGGGGTATGGTTATTGGGGGGGTTTTGGTTGGTGTGATGAAAGAGGTAATGATTATTCCTGCTGTAATGCTGCCTGGGGCGAGTCGGGTTAGGGGGGCGGTGATTAGTGGGTTGTTTTCGTTTATTGATACTATTGGGGGGATTCGGGTTTGTCCAGCTTGGACTAGGATGGTTATGCGGATGCTGTAGGTTGCGGTGAATGCTGTGGCTATAAGGGTTAGGAGTAGGGCTCAAGTATTTAGGTATGATGTGTTTAAGCTTTCGATGATGAGGTCTTTTGAGTAGAATCCGGCTAGGAATGGGGTTCCTATCAGCGCCAGGTTTCCGATGGTTAGGCAGGAAGTAGTGACTGGGAGTATTTTCTGTAGGCCTCCTATCTTTCGGATATCTTGTTCTCCGTTTAGGTTGTGGATGATAGACCCTGAGCATAGGAATAGTATGGCTTTAAAGAAGGCATGGGTTGAGATGTGTAGGAAGGCTAGTTGTGGGAGGTTTAGTCCGATAGTGACTATTATTAGTCCTAGTTGGCTGGATGTTGAGAAAGCAATGATTTTTTTGATGTCATTTTGGGTTAGGGCGCATGTGGCAGCGAATAGGGTTGATAGAGCACCTAGGCATAGGCAGGCAGTTAGGGCTGTCTGGTTGGTGGCTAGCAGGGGGTGCATGCGGATGAGCAGGAAGATTCCGGCTACTACTATGGTACTGGAGTGCAGTAGGGCTGATACTGGGGTGGGGCCTTCTATTGCTGCGGGCAGTCATGGGTGGAGTCCAAATTGGGCGGATTTTCCTGCGGCTGCGAGGATTAATCCTATGAGGGGGAGGATTGGGGTTTGGTGGGGGTGTACGGCTTGTTGGATCTCTCAGGTGTTGAATGTTGAAGCTAGTCATGCTATGCTCAGGATCAGTCCGACGTCTCCGATTCGGTTGTAGATTACGGCTCGTAGGGCGGCGGTGTTGGCATCTGCTCGGCCTTGTCATCAGCCGATGAGAAGGAAGGACATGATTCGTACTCCTTCCCAGCCTACGAATAGGAGGAATATGTTGTTTGCGGTTGTTAGGAGGAGTATGGCGACTAGGAATGTCAGTAGGTAGGTGAAAAATTTTGTTACGTATGGCTCTGAGGCCATGTATCATATGGCGAATTGTAGGATTGATCATGTTACAAATAGGGCGATTGGAAGAAATGTTATTGAGTATTGGTCTATTTTTAGGCTCAGGGGGATTTTAAAGTTTATAATGAATTTTCACTCCCAGTGGCAGGTGACAGATTCTACTCCCGAGTAGATGAATGCGGTTGTAGGGGCTAGGCTAATTAGGAATGCGGTTTTAACAGCGCGGGTGGTGGCTTGTGGGGTGTTTTTAAAGTTTTTAAATAGAAATGGCAGGATGATTGGGGTTAGGAGGATTGTCAGCGTGAGTAGTGTGAGGGAGTTGATTAGTAGTGTGGGGTTCACTATTTTTACTTGGATTTGCACCAAGATGGGTGGTTCCTAAGACCAGTGGATTGCTGTTATCCTTTAAAAGTAAGGGGGCTGAGGTTTTAGGCTCAGATGTAAGAGTTAGCAGCTCTTGTTGGTTAAACCCTCCCCTCGGCAGGTAAGAAGGTTTGAACTTCTATTCTTAGAATCACAGTCTAATGTTTGGTTTAAACTATACTTGCATGAGGGGATTCCGGAGATCAGTTCGGGTTTGAGGATTAGGAGGAATATTGGGATAATGTGGAGTGTTATGAGCAGGTGTTCTCGCGTGGTTGAGTTTTGCATAGATGTGATGTGGGAGGGGATTGAGCCTCGTTGGGTCATTAGTAGTATGAATAAGGTGTAGGAGGCGGTTAGTAGGGTTGCGATTCCTGTTAGGATGATCGTGAAGGCAGATCAGTTGAATAAGGTGATTATAATGGTTAGCTCTGCTATGAGGTTTGTTGTTGGGGGTAAGGCTATGTTTGTTAGATTGGCCAGCAATCATCAGGTAGCTATGAGTGGTAGGAGAGGTTGTAGGCCTCGTGTGAGTAGTAGAATTCGGCTGTGCGTACGTTCATAGTTTGTGTTGGCTAGGCAGAATAGTATGGAGGAAGTTAGTCCATGGGAAATTATTAGGATCATTGCCCCTGAGAATGATCAGTGGGTTTGGATTATTCCTGCGGCGATAACTAGGCCTATGTGGCTAACGGATGAATAAGCGATTAGTGATTTTAGGTCTGTCTGTCGTAGGCAGATTGAGCTAGTCATTAGGGCGCCTCATAGGGCCAGGGTTAGGAAGGGGTAGTGCAGGAGGTTGGACAGTGGGCCCATAAATAGAGTGACTCGTATAATTCCGTATCCTCCTAGCTTTAGTAGTAGGGCGGCGAGGAGTATTGAGCCTGCGATGGGTGCTTCTACGTGGGCTTTTGGCAGTCAGAGGTGTAGGCCGTATAGTGGGGCTTTTACTATGAATGCTATGAGCAGTGCTAGACCTGATAGTATTCCTGTCCATGAGGTGGATAGGGTTGGGTGGGTTAGTTGTAGGGTTGGCAGGTGCAGGGTGCCAATTTTCACGTATAGGTGTATGATTGTGATTAGCAGGGGTAGAGAGCTTACTGGCGTGTAGAATAGCAGGTAGATGCCAGCGCTTAGGCGTTCTGGTTGGTTCCCCCATCGGGTGATTAAGATTAGGGTGGGAATGAGGGTTGCTTCAAATGAGATGTAAAATAGTGCTAGTTCTGTGGTGGAAAAGGCTAGTAGGATGAATGGCTGGACTGCGACTAAGGTTGAGATAAAGATTCGTTTGCGTTGTAGGGGTTCTTGTTGCAGGTGGTTTTGGCTTGCTATGATTATGAGTGGGAGTAGTCAGCAGGATAGTACTAGGAGGGGGGATGAGATTTGGTCAATTCCTGTTCAGTTGGATAAAAATTTGTAGGGGTAGTAGGTTGGGATTAATCACTGTAGGCTTAGGGCAGCGATTAGGAGGCTGTATAAGGTGGTGTTAGTCCATAGAAATTTTGGTGGAGACAGCAGGGCTGTTGGAAGAAGTATGATTGTGGGTAGGATGATTTTTAGCATTGCAGGAGGTTTAGGTTGTGTAGATGGTCGGAGCCATGTGTGCGGGTGGAGGCTACTAGGATGGCCAGGCCTGTGCCCGCCTCACACGCTGAGAAGGTTAGCATGAGAATTGGTACCATGGTGAATGAGGAGACTTGGTTTTCGATGGATCATATTGATAGGCCTACGAATATCGATAATATTATGCTTTCAAGGCATAGTAGGGCGGATACTAGGTGGGTTCGGTGGAAGGCTAGTCCTAGTCCGCTGAAAATGAAGGCTGAGTAGAAGCTTAAATGTAAGGGCGACATAAGAAAGTTACAGGGTTGGCTGTAATCTGCTGGGTCAAAACCAGCTATCTTTTTGGTTAGACTAACTTTCTGTTATTCTGCTCATTCTAGGCCCCCTTGAATTCACTCGTAGGCCAGTCCGAGTGTTAGGAGAAGGAGGATCACTACAGTTCAGGTGAGGGTCATTAGGGGGGATTGGAGTTGGACGGCTCATGGCAGGGGGAGTAGGAGGGCGATTTCTAGGTCGAATAGGACGAACAGGATGGCTACTGAGGAAGAATCGGACTGAGAATGGTAATCGAGCAGATCCAAGTGGGTCGAATCCACATTCGTACGGTGAGAGTTTCTCTGAGTCGGGGTTTATTTGGGCGAGTCAGAAGTTTAATGCGGTTAGGGCGGCGCTTAGGATTGATGATAGGGCGAATATGAACATGAGTGCGTTCATTGCTCTCCTCTGGGTTTATACCAGATTCTAGAGATTGGAAGTCAATTGTAATTAATATACTAGAAGAGCAAGATCCTCATCAGTAGATGGTTATGTAGAGGAATAGTCAGATGACGTCTACGAAGTGTCAGTATCAGGCTGCTGCCTCGAATCCGAAGTGGTGGTCTGATGTAAAGTGGAACTTGATCAGTCGGAAGAGGCAGACGGTCAGGAAGGAGGATCCGATGATTACGTGGAGTCCGTGGAATCCAGTGGCAACGAAGAAGGTAGATCCGTAGACGCTATCAGCGATTGAGAATGGGGCTTCGTGGTATTCTATTGCTTGTAGGGCTGTGAAGTAGAATCCCAAGAGGATCGTTAGGGTTAGGGCGTGGATGGCATGTTTTCGGTTTCCTTCTGTGATGCTGTGATGGGCTCACGTTACGGTAACGCCTGAGGCTAGTAGGATGGCTGTGTTTAGTAGGGGGACTTCTATCGGGTTGAGTGGTTTAATTCCTGTTGGGGGTCGTTGGCCTCCTAGTTCTGGGGTTGGGGCCAGGCTCGAGTGGAAGAACGCTCAGAAGAACCCTAAGAAGAAGAATGCTTCGGATGTGATGAAAAGGATTATGCCGTATCGTAGGCCTTTTTGGACTGTGGGAGTGTGATGGCCTTGGAAGGTGCTTTCTCGTACAATGTCTCGTCATCATTGGAGTATTACTAGGAGTATTGAGATGAGGCCTAGGGTTAGTAGTATGGATGAGTTGTAGTGGAATCACATGATTAATCCTGAGGTTGTGAGTAGGGCGGCGGCTGCCCTGAAGATTGGTCAAGGGCTTGGGTCAACTATGTGGTATGAGTGTGCTTGGTGTGCCATTAGATGTTTTCTTGTAAGTATAGGCTTAGAAGGAGCACGAAGACGTAGGCCTGGATTATGGCTACTGCTACTTCTAGGATGGTTAGGAGTAGTAGGATGATTATTGTTAGGATGGATACTGCAGGAAGGGTGGGTATTAATGCAATGGAGGCTGTAGAGATGAGTTGGATGAGTAAGTGTCCTGCTGTAAGGTTGGCTGTAAGGCGGACTCCGAGGGCTAGGGGGCGGATTAGTAGGCTGGTTGTTTCGATCAGGATTAGTGCGGGGATTAGGGGTGTAGGGGTACCTTCGGGTAATAGGTGGGCTAAAGAGGCTGATGGTTGGTTTCGTAGGCCTGTTAGTAGTGTGGCGAGCCATAGTGGGAAGGCTAGGGCTATGTTCATAGATAGTTGGGTGGTTGGGGTGAATGTATATGGAAGGAGGCCTAGAAGGTTGATTGTAAGAAGTATGATTATTAGGGATGTAAATATTATGGCTCATTTGTGGCCATTTTTGTTGAGTGGGACTATTAGTTGTTTTGTGATTAGGTGAAGGAGTCATGTTTGGATAGTAGAAAGGCGGTTGTTGATTCATCGGTTGTTTGGGGACGGGAATAGTAGGGCTGGGAAGAGTAGGGATAGTAGGATTAAGGGGATGCCGAATAGATTGGGGCTGGAAAATTGGTCAAAGAAGCTTAGGTTCATGGTCAGGATCATGGTGTGGGTTTGGTAGTGAGGGAGGTCTTATTTGATGGGGGGTTGGTTGTGGTGAAGGCTCGTAGTTTTGGTTGGATGAGGAGTGCTAGGGTTAATCAGGTTATAATTATGATTGAAAATCATGGTGCGGGGTTAAGCTGTGGCATATCATTAAGGAGGGGGAAGTCCCTCTTTGGCTAGCTTAAAAGGCTAGTGCTGTTGCATAGCTTCTTAATGATTAGGATGATGATAGAAGGGACGATCAGGCCTCGAAATGTGGGAGTGGGGTTGATTCTACTACAATGGGTATGTAGCTGTGATTAGCCCCGCAAATTTCTGAGCATTAGAAATCTCATTTAGGAATCCTCATTAGGAATCTCATCCGGAGATCTGTCTTGAGGCGGGATAGTTGCGAGTGGCAGGGAGTGTGGGAGGATATGGGCAGGTTTCTAGAGCAGTGGTCACCTCCAGTGTTTTGGACATTCACCCCTGAACAACTGCAAAATCCTAAAAAGCTGGCAGAATGCTTGAAAAAAAGGTGTCATGACTCTGGCAGTTCCAAAGTGACACAAATCACTGTAGCGTGCTGGGGTCTGGCTTGTGCCTATCGAGCTGCAATTGATGCTACTAGCAACCTAGCTCCAGCTCCTGTAGCCGTTCCAGCTGCAGCTCCTGCAGCCACTCCAGCTGCAGCTCCTGCAGCCGCTCCAGCTGCAGCTCCTGCAGCCGCTCCAGCTCCAGCTCCTGTAGCCGTTCCAGCTCCAGCTCCTGCAGCCGCTCCAGCTCCTGCAGCCGCTCCAGCTCCTGCAGCCGCTCCAGCTCCTGCAGCCGCTCCAGTTCCAGATCCTGCAGCTACTCCAGCTCCAGCTCCTGCAGCCGTTCCAGTTCCAGCTCCTGCAGCCGCTCCAGCTCCTGCAGCCGCTCCAGTTCCAGCTCCTGCAGCTACTCCAGCTCCAGCTCCTGCAGCCGCTCCAGCTCCTGCAGCCGTTCCAGTTCCAGCTCCTGCAGCCGCTCCAGCTCCTGCAGCCGTTCCGGCTCCTGCAGCCGCTCCAGCTCCAGCTCCTGCAGCCGCTCCAGCTCCAGCTCCTGCAGCCGCTCCAGCCCCTGCAGCCACTCCAGCTCCAGCTCCTGCAGCCGCTCCAGCTCCAGCTCCTGCAGCCGTTCCGGCTCCTGCAGCCGCTCCAGCTCCAGCCCCTGCAGCCGCTCCAGCTCCAGCCCCTGCAGCCGCTCCAGCTCCTGCAGCTGCCCCAGCTCGTGCAGCTGCTCCCACTCCTGTGGCTGGGTCAGAGAAACGAGCTGTAGCAGTGCAAGTTGACCCCGCAGAGGGTATTCCAACCCCTGTGGCAGACCCTGCGTCTGGGTCAGAGAAACGAGCTGTAGCAGTGCAAGTTGACCCCGCAGAGGGTATTCCAACCCCTGTGGCAGACCCTGCGTCTGGGTCAGAGAAACGAGCTGTAGCAGTGCAAGTTGACCCCGCAGAGGGTATTCCAACCCCTGTGGCAGACCCTGTGGCTGGGTCAGAGAAACGAGCTGTAGCAGTGCAAGTTGCCCCTGTAGACAAGGTGAAAAAATGGTATAGAGGCTCAGGTCGTTTAAAACGCAGACAGTCTTCTGCTAAGTCTGGGCGTAGTGAAGACGAGGCTGGGCCATCAAAGGTGCAGGAGACTGAAGATGAGGATGAGGATGGCGAAAAATCAACAGTAACTACCCGGACTCCATACCAGCCATCAAAGGTGCAGGAGACTGAAGATGAGGATGAGGATGTCGGAAAATCAACAGTAACTACCCGGACTCTACACCGGCCATCAAAGGTGCAGAAGACTGAAGATGAGGATGAGGATGTCGAAAAATCAACAGTAATTACCCGGACTCTATACCAGCGTGAGCTACGAGATGTGCGAAAAGATTTTGGTCGCTGTATAGGCGAGCAGCTTGTCACCTGGCTGCTCCGGTGCTGGGACACGGGAGCCAATTATGTGGAATTGGAGGGCAAGGAAGCCAGGCGGCTGGGATCCCTTGCTAGGGACGCATGCATTGACAAAGCAATTGGAGATGGAGCACAATCTCGCAGCCTCTGGAGGCGTCTCCTGTCAGCTGTGAAGGAAAGGTATCCCTTCAAGGAAGAACTTGTATGTTTACCAAGCAAATGGACCACCATGGAGAAGGGAATTCAGTACCTGAGGGAATTGTCCGTACGGGAAGTAATTTATAAGGACCTAGACGACGCACAAACATCCGCAGATCCAGATGCAGTCCGGTGTACACTACCCATGTGGCGGAAGTTTGTACAGAGTGCCCCATCATCATATGCCAGCTCATTGGCAATGCTAGCCTGGAAAACGGAGGAGAATCCCACAGTGAATGAAGTGACTAAAATACTCCGGCAGTACGAAGGAAATCTCTCCTCTTCCCTAAAGGCCTGTGTCTCAGCTGTGGAGAAACTCTCTGAAGAGGTCCACCAACTTAAAGAGAATTTATCTTCCCCTCCACCTGAACGAACCAGTGTCCACCAGCTAAAAGAGAATGCTTTAGAGAAACTTTCTGAAAAGATCCACCAACTTGAAGAAAGATTATCTTCCCCTTCACCTGAACGAACCAGTGTCCACCAGCTAAAAGAGAATGCTTTGGAGAAACTTTCTGAAAAGATCCACCAACTTGAAGAAAGATTATCTTCCCCTTCACCTGAACGAACCAGTGTCCACCAGCTAAAAGAGAATGCTTTGGAGAAACTTTCTGAAAAGATCCACCAACTTGAAGAAAGATTATCTTCCCCTTCACCTGAACGAACCAGTGTCCACCAGCTAAAAGAGAATACCTTGGAGAAACTTTCTGAAGAGATCCACCAACTTAAAGAGAGTTTATTTTCCTCCCCACCTGTACAAACCAGTGTCTCAGCTATTAGGGGTAAACGTTCATCTATGCAAGGAAGACAATATGGTGGGCACACACACCGCGCCACCCTGTGGTTTTACCTACGTGACCATGGAGAGGACATGAGAAAATGGGATGGAAAATCTACTGCGACCCTAGAGGCACGGGTACGTGAATTGCAAAGGAAAACAATTGGGAAAAAGGAGTTCTCTGAAAGGTTTGCTGCTCCAACTTCCAGCAGGCAGTCCTTTAAACACAGAAATGAAGATTCTGACCAGGACTAGAGGGGCCCTGCCTCCAGCCAGGGGGAGGAAAGGGACAATCGAGTTTATTGGACTGTGTGGATTCGATGGCCTGGCACGTCAGACGCACAGAAGTATAAGGCTTTGGTAGACACCGGTGCACAATGTACTCTAATGCCATCAAGCTATAAAGGGCCAGAGCCCATCTGTATTTATGGTGTGACGGGGGGATCCCAGCAGTTAACTGTATTGGAGGCTGAAGTGAGTCTAACCGGTAATGAGTGGCAAAAGCACCGTATTGTGACTGGCCCAGATGCTCCGTGCATCCTTGGCATAGACTATCTTAGAAGAGGATATTTCAAGGACCCAAAAGGGTTCCGCTGGGCTTTTGGCATAGCTGCTTTGGAGACAGAGGACATTAAACAGTTGTCTACCTTGCCTGGTCTCTCAGAGGACCCTTCTGTTGTGGGGTTGCTGAGGGTTGAAGAACAGCAAGTGCCGATCGCTACCACAACTGTGCACCGGCGGCAATATCGCACCAACCGAGACTCCCTGAGTCCCATCCATAAGCTAATTCGTCAACTGGAGAGCCAAGGAGTGATCAGCAAGACTCATTCACCTTTTAATAGTCCCATATGGCCAGTGCGAAAGTCTAATGGTGAGTGGAGACTAACAGTGGACTATCGTGGCCTGAACGAAGTCACGCCACCACTGAGTGCTGCAGTGCCGGACATGCTAGAACTCCAGTATGAACTGGAATCAAAGGCAGCCAAGTGGTATGCCACAATTGATATCGCTAATGCATTTTTCTCCATCCCTCTAGCAGCACAGTGCAGGCCACAGTTTGCTTTCACTTGGAGGGGAGTCCAATATACTTGGAATCGGCTGCCCCAGGGGTGGAAACACAGCCCTACCATTTGCCATGGACTGATCCAGTCTGCGCTGGAGCAGGGGGAAGCTCCTGAACACCTGCAGTACATCGATGACATCATTGTGTGGGGTGACACTGCAGAAGAAGTTTTCGAGAAAGGGAAGAAAATAGTCCAAATCCTTCTGAAGGCTGGTTTTGCCATAAAACAGAATAAAGTTAAAGGACCTGCACGAGAGATCCAGTTTTTAGGAATAAAATGGCAAGATGGACGCCGTCAAATCCCAATGGATGTGATCAACAAAATAACAGCTATGTCTCCACCAACTAGCAAAAAAGAAACACAAACTTTCCTAGGTGTCGTGGGGTTTTGGAGAATGCATATTCCAAATTACAGTCTGATTGTAAACCCGCTCTACCAAGTAACCCGTAAGAAGAATGCTTTTGAATGGGGCCCTGAGCAACGACAAGCCTTTGAACAAATTAAGCAGGAAATAGTTCATGCAGTAGCCCTCGGGCCAGTCCGAACAGGACCAGATGTAAAGAATGTGCTCTACACCGCAGCCGGAGAGAATGGTCCCACCTGGAGCCTCTGGCAGAAAGAACCTGGGGAAACTCGAGGTCGACCCCTGGGGTTTTGGAGTCGGGGATACAGAGGATCTGAAGCCCGCTATACTCCAACTGAAAAGGAGATATTGGCAGCATATGAAGGAGTTCGATCTGCTTCGGAAGTGGTCGGTACTGAAGCGCAGCTCCTCCTGGCACCCCGACTGCCGGTACTAGGCTGGATGTTCAAAGGAAGGGTCCCCTCTACGCATCATGCAACTGATGCTACATGGAGCAAGTGGGTTGCACTGATTACTCAGCGGGCTCGAATAGGAAACCCCAGTCGCCCAGGAATCTTGGAGGTGATTATGGACTGGCCAGAAGGCAAATACTTTGGGATATCACCAGAGGAGGAGGTGGTTCGTGCTGAAGAAGCCCCCCTGTACAACAAGCTACCAGAAAATGAGAAGAAATATGCCTTGTTCACTGACGGGTCCTGTCGTATTGTGGGAAAGCATCGGAGATGGAAAGCTGCTGTATGGAGTCCTACACGACGAGTTGCAGAAGCTGCTGAGGGAGAAGGTGAATCGAGTCAGTTTGCAGAAGTAAAAGCCATTCAGCTGGCTTTAGATATTGCTGAACGAGAAAAGTGGCCAGTTCTCTATCTCTATACTGATTCATGGATGGTAGCAAATGCCCTGTGGGGGTGGTTACAGCAATGGAAGCAGAACAACTGGCAGCGCAGGGGCAAG